>NW_022986472.1:0-41274 GCF_902500255.1 Thalassophryne amazonica
GGGGAGAGAGACAGACAAACAGAGGGAGAGAGACAGGCAGAGAGGGAGAGAGACAGACAAGCAGAGAGAGGGAGAGAGACAGGTAGATAGAGAGAAAGAGACAGACAAACAGACAGAGAGAGGGAGAGAGACAGGTAGATCGAGAGAGAGAGAGAGACAGGCTGGCAGAGAGGGAGAGAGAGACAGGCAGAGAGACAGAGAGAGGGAGAGAGACAGGTAGATCGAGAGAGAGAGAGAGACAGGCTGGCAGAGAGGGAGAGAGAGACAGGCAGAGAGAGAGAGAGACAGGCAGGCAGAGAGGGAGAGACAGGCAGGCAGAGGGAGAGAGAGAGAGACAGGCAAGCAGAGAGGGAGAGAGAGAGAGACAGAGAGAGGGAGACAGACAGAGAGAGAGAGGGAGAGAGAGAGAGAGGGAGAGAGAGGGGGGGTGGAGACAGGCAGAGAGAGAGACAGACACACAGGCAGAGCGAGAGAGACAGGCAGGCAGGGAGAGAGAGACAGGCAGAGCAAGAGAAAGAGACAGACATACAAGCAGAGAGAGAGGGGGGAGATAGGCAGAGAGAGGGAGAGAGACAGAGAGGGGGAGAGAGACAGGCAGAGAAAGAGAGAGGCAGACAGACAGGCAGAGAGGGAGACAGAGAGCCAGAGAGAGGGAGACAGGCAGAGAGAGGGAGAGAGAGAGAGACTTCAGACTTCAGACAACTTTATTGATCCTAAAAAAGGGCAATTATGTTTCCACTCCAATTACCTCAGACAAGATACAGCAATTCATCCACAATTATTACTTTTTACCGTAATAATGGCACACATCTAAATTAAAGACAACACATATACATTTGACATTGTTTATGAGCACTGAACTTGAAGTTTTCCATCCATCCATCCATCCATTTTCTTCCGCTTTATCCGGAGTCGGGTCGCGGGGGCAGGAGCTCAAGCAAAGCCGCCCAGACCTCCCAATCCACACACACCTCCCCCAGCTCTTCCGGGGGAACCCCAGGGCGTTCCCAAGCCAGCCGAGAGATGTAGTCCCTCCAGCGTGTCCTGGGTCTTCCCCGGGGCCTCCTCCCAATGGGACGTGCCCGGAACACCTCTCCAGCGAGGCGTCCAGGGGGCATCCGGAAAGATGCCCGAGCCACCTCAACTGACTCCTTTCAATGTGGAGGAGCAGTAGCTCGACTCCGAGCTCCTCCCGAGTGACCGAGCTCCTCACCCTATCTCTAAGGGAGCGCCCAGCCACCCTGCGGAGGAAACTCATCTCGGCCGCTTGTACTCGCAATTTCATTCTTTCGGTCATGAGCCAAATCTCATGACCATAGTTGAGGATCGGAATGTAGATCGATCGGTAAATCGAGAGCTCTGCCCCCCTACTCAGCTCTGTTTTCACCACGACGGTCCGATACAGCGACCGCATCGCTGCAGATGCTGCACCGATCCGTCTATCGATCTCACGCTCCATCCGTCCCCCACTCGTGAACAAAACCCCAAGATACTTAAACTCCTCCACTTGAGGCAAGGACACTCCACCGACCTGAAGAGAGCAAAGCACCTTTTTCCAGTCGAGAACCATGGCCTCAGATTTGGAGGTGTTGATTCTCATCCCGGACGTTTCACACTCGGCTGCAAACCACCCCAGTGCACGCTGAAGGTCCTGATTTGACAAAGCCAACAGAACCACATCGTCCGCAAACAGCAGAGACGAGATTTTGTGGTTCCCAAACCAGACCCCCTCTACACCCTGGCTGCGCCTAGAAATTCTGTCCATCCCTGGTGGAGGCCAACGTGCACTGGAAACAGGTTTGACTTACTACCAGCAATGCGAACCAAGCTCCTGCTGCGGTCGTACAGGGACTGGATAGCCATTAGCAAAGGACCCCAGACCCCGTACTCCCGGAGCACCCCCCACAGGGTGCCCTGAGGGACACGGTCAAACGCCTTCTCCAGATCCACAAAACACATATGGACTGGTTGGGCGAACTCCCATGAACCCTCGAGCACCCGATGGAGCGTGTAGAGCTGGTCCAGTGTGCCACGACCAGGACAAAAACCACACTGCTCCTCCTGAAACCGAGGTTCAACCATCGGTCGAATTCTCCTCTCCAGCACTCTGGAATAGACCTTACCGGGGAGGCTGAGGGGTGTGATCCCCCTATAGTTGGAACACACCCTCCAGCCCCGCTTCTTAAACAGAGGGACCACCACCCCTGTCTGCCAATCCAGAGGCACTGTCCCCGATCGCCACGCGATGTTGCAGAGGCATGTCAGCCAAGACAGTCCCACAACATCCAGAGATTTCATCCACCCCAGGAGCCTTGCCACCGAGGAGCTTTCTAACCACCTCGGTGACTTCCGCCTGGGCAATGGATGAGTCCGCCTCTGAGTCCCCAGTCTCTGCTTCCTCTTTGGAAGACGTGACGATGGGATTGAGGAGATCCTCGAAGTATTCCTTACACTTCCACTGCCCGACAACATCCCCAGTCAGGGTAAACAGTGCTGGTGGAGAGCTGCTTCTGCCTCCTGAGGCGCCGGACTGTTTGCCAGAATCTCTACGAGGCCGACCGATAGTCCTCCATGGCCTCCCCGAACTCCTCCTTGAAGTAGTCCATCTTCCGAATTGAGGCAAAGTGGGTGAAGGCCGCCTGCAGCTGTCAAGTCGCGCCGCCTGCCAGCTTTGGAAGGACAGAGGCCTGCCACAGGGAGGGAGGGGCAGGAAGAGAGGTAATTGGAGAAAGCTGGGGCATGCTTCAGTCCATGTGTAAGTCTGTCAGTTTATTGTCCTTGTGGGTTGAGATAAGAATGGAGCTGAATAATCTCACCAGTCTGGATAAATTCCTCTGGAGGTAAACAGTGGGCAATTGACCTTGATGCTAGATACCCTGTAGTGTTGCAGCTGAGCAGTGAAAAACACTTTTCCACTCGCTCAGCCAAATCCCACTTATGAATTAAGAATAGTCCCAATTATGAATTAAGAATATTCACCGGCCTCTGAAACCTTCAGCTTCAACTGCAAGGCACGCATCAGCTTCAAGGTGTCATCCAGTTTGCGTCTGAGTTCAGGAGTCAATGCAGTCTGAGAATGCACTGCCTTGCCAACCTCGTTAATCTTGACGGACAAGCGAAGGGCCGTGGTTCTTGATGCTGCCGTCTTGCCAATTTTCCGGTAGATCAGGGCAGCACATAAGCCAAAAAGTACCAGCCCTGCTGCCATGAGACCAAAAATAAATAAATCCTTGACATCCTCAACAGAGAAAGGCGCCAAGCATGCCACACGCCAGGAACTCCAGGAGTCGAGGACATAGCCCGCAGGATACGTTCAGGATCCCCCGGTCCTGACTTTCTTGTAGAAAAAATGGTGTCAATAGTGTTCAGAGACCAGCTGATCAATTCCATGGTTAATCCAATAGTAGTCCAATAGATCCAGAATCCAATATAGTTTTGAGGAATTCACAGTCTGGTGAAGTAGAGACTTGAAGGTTAAAGCAGAGAGATAAGGGAGAGTGGAGGAGATGCGACCACCCTCGTTGGAGTCCCAAGCTGACAGAGAGAGAGGCAGAGAGAGGGAGAGAGGGAGGGAGAGAGAGGGAGACAGGCAGAGAGAGAGACAGGCACAGAGGGAGACAGACAGGCAGAGAGAGGGAGAGAGGCAGGCAGAGAGAGGGAGAGAGAGAGGGAGACAGACAGGCAGATAGAGAGACAGACAAACACGTAGAGATAGGGAGAAAGGGAAAGAGACAGACACAGAGAGAGAGGGGGAGGGAGAGAGAGAGAGAGAGAGGCAAAGAGAGGGAGACAGACAGAGAGAGGGATAGAGAGGCACAGTGCGAGAGAGGCAGACATTCCGGCAGAGAGGGAGACTGACAGACAGAGAGAGGGAGACAGGCAGGGAGACAGAGAGAGAGGGAGAGAGAGACAGGCAGATAAAGGGAGAGAGACAGGCAGAGAGAGAGAAAGAGACAGACATACAGGCAGAGAGAGAGAGGCAGACAGACAGGCAGAGAGAGAGAGGCAGACAGACAGAGAGAGAGAGAGAGAGACAGGCAGGCAATGAGATGGAGAGAGCGAAAGAGACAGGCCGAGAGAGATACAGAGAGAGGGAGACAGGCAGAGAGAGGGAGACAGACAGTAGTAAGTAAGTAAGCTTTATTTATAAAGCGCCTTTCACAGACCAGGGTCACAAAGCGCTGCACATGGCATACAAAAATAATCTAAAAATAACATACGAAAACAATAAAATACAATATTAGGCTAAAAAGCTAACTTAAAGAAATGCGTCTTTAGTTGCCTTCTAAAAGTATCTATACAATCCAGAGAACGAAGGGCACAGGGAAGCTCATTCCAGAGGCTAGGTGCCACCGCTTTAAAAGATCTGTCCCCGCGAGTTTTAAAACGGGTCTGAGGAACCATCAACAGGTTCTGATTGGACGACCTGAGGCTCCTGGAGGAAGCATAAGGCTGGATCAGGTCCCTGATGTACTCCGGTGCCGGCAGTGAGATGGAGAGAGCGAAAGAGACAGGCCGAGAGAGATACAGAGAGAGGGAGACAGGCAGAGAGAGGGAGACAGGCAGGCAGAGAGAGAGAGGGAGACAGACAGGCAGAGAGAGAGAGAGGGAGACAGACAGGCAGAGAGAGGGAGAGGGGGAAAGAGATAGGCAGATAGAGAGAAAGAGAGAGAGAGGGAGACAGGCAGAGAGAGAGAAAGAGAGAGAGAGAAAGAGAGAGAGAGAGGGAGGGAGCCAGGCAGAGAGAGAGAGAAAGAGAGAGAGAGGGAGGGAGCCAGGCAGAGAGAGAGAAAGAGGGAGAGGGAGCCAGGCAGAGAGAGGGATGGAGGGAGGGAGAGAGATAGAGGCAGACTGACAGGCAGAGGGAGAGAGACAGACAGGCAGAGGACAGAGAGTGCTGTCTTTTCTCTTTAAGGCTACAAAAGTCTATAAAAAATAGTAGTGCTTAATTCTTTCACCAAAACATCAAATCCAGTGTTTCATCTCAGATACACCTTCTGGCAAATTGTTGCTCAACTTTCAGGTCTCCTTTTTAAGAAAATCCACATATAAAATCAGTGATAATAATATTAAAGCAAACAGAGCTCTGGTATCGGATCAGAAAAGTATCACATATCCACATTCAGGTATCGAGATCAGATTGGAAGTGAACAATTGTGCATCGGTGCATCCCTAGTTATTATGTTTCAGTCCCGTGGTCACTTGTTATTCATGTTGGGTTTCCCCCAGTTTGCACTCAGTTCACTTTTGAGTTTCATGTTAGTTTTCTGCTTGCGTTTCCTTGGTTTGGTTATTGGTTATGTTGCAGTTTCCAATGTAGTTTGTTTGTCTTTGTCATTATGTCTTCATCATGTGTTCTTTAGTTCATCATGTTATGTTTCCCTGATTTGCACTTTGTTCACTTTTGTATGCCTTGTTCAGTTTTTGCTTTTGTGGACTTCGTTTTGTATTTTGCTTTTGTGATTTCCTTCTTAGGTCTTGATGTTTTGGTTCTACTCACCCCCGGGTTTCTGTTTAGTGTTTAGTCACATTTTGTATTTTCAATTCAGCACGTGTGTTTCGACCTGGTCTCCTCTATTTTTATTCGTATTCCACACCTGCTGCTCGTTTGTTCATTTGTTTCCCTGTCTATTTAACCCTGCTCCTTTTCCTTGTTTGTTTGCCAGTTCCTTCTCGTTGGTTCCTCCATGCATGTGGTCTGTAAGTACTTTGAGATTCCTTGTTCATCTCCTGTTAGTGTGTGTGTGTGTGTGTGTGTGTGTGTGTTTTGATCATTTTGTGTGTCCTTTTGGTTGAATTTTGTTTTGTGTTGTTTTGGACTTTTTCTTACCCACGTCACGCTCACGATGTTTCTTGGACTGGATTTTCATGTTTTTGTACAATAAATCATCTGTGTTTTTCATCTTATCTCCCGCTTGTTTGCTGCTGGCGTATTTGGGTTTGTTCTGACAGTACTAATCATAACATGATGCCTGTTTCCTCCAAACATGACACCTAGCATTCACGCCAATGAGTTCAATCTTTGTCTCATCAGACCAGAGAATTTTGTTTCTCATGGTTTGAGAGTGGATTGCTGCAGAGACGGTTGTCCTTCTGCAAGGTTCTCCTCTCTCCACAGAGGAATGCTGGAGCTCTGGCAGAGTGACCATCGGGTTCTTGGTCACCTCCATGACTAAGGCCCTTCTCCCCTGATCACTCAGTTTAGACGGGCGGCCAGCTCTCGGAAGAGTCTTGGTGGATCTGAACTTCTTCCATTTATGGATGATGGAGGTCACTGTGCTCACTGGGACCTTCAATGCAGCAGAGTCTCAGATGTCTACAGACAATTCCTTTGACTTCATGTTTGTTTGGGGGCTGACATGCACTGTCCACTGTGGGAGCTTATATGTAGACATTATATGTTTTACTCATAAACATCTAATTCCGAACAGTTTAGCGATATTAACTGTAACTCTCTCAAATTACGAGGTCTGTCCAAAAAGTAATGGACCTTTTAATTTTTTTCAAAAACTATATGGATTTGAATCACGTGTGATTGCATCAGCCAAGCTTGAACCTTCGTGCGCATGCGTGAGTTTTTTCACACCTGTCGGTTGCGTCATTCACCTGTGAGCACGCTTTGAGTGAGCACTGGTCCACCCCCCTCGTCGGATTTTCATTGTCAGGGAAATGTCTGAATGATTTTGAGCTTTGCTGCATCAAATTTTTCCAAGAAACTGTGAGAGACAGCCAGGTGGACACCATTCGCTAAATTCAGATGGCTTTCAGGGATGATTTTATGGGGCTCACACAGATTGAAGAGTGTTACAACTGGTTTAAAGACCGCCCACAGCGGCTGAGAGTGTGCCGCGTTCTGAGCGGCGATCGACAGGCTGAAATGACCAGATCATTTCCAAACTGAACGCTGTGTTGATCCGGGACGTCGCCTGACTACCACAGAAATGGCAGAAGATGTGGACATCAAGACTTTTTTGGCACATTCCACTGTTACAGGAGTTTTTGTCATGGAAAGAGGAGCGGAGGAATGCGCCACCATGCCGCGAATGGCACGGGACAAAACCACAGGAATTTGTGTGTCAGGACAGAGCCGCATGGCACAAAGCAACGCCGTGATGAAGCCTCACAGGACATGTTCTGGCTTGTCCAGCTAATCCACAGTTTCTCAGATAGTCACACAATTGAAAAGCCACCCAAAGCCATCTGAAAGCCGTCCGAAAGCCATCCTGTGAGACCAACACGGAGGTGGTTTTGTGCCGCGCCATTCGTCTTAGGGCAACTGTTGTTGTGATTTGGCGCTATATAAATAAAATTGAAAAATTGAAATTGATGTGCTGAAAGGTATTATGGGAAATTCAAATGTCTCATTTGATCATCCCCCCCGTCAAAATCCACAGACCAATGCCATCTACTGGATGGGAGTACAAATAGTGACCCATGTTGGGTTTTTTTACATATGAAAAAAATTACATATTTACAAATACACATTTATTTGTAAATACCAACACACACATTACAGTAACTTGTGTGTTGGGTTTTACAAATAAATCAACCAACCAACCAACCAGTGAAGTAGACTAATTTTTCCCATAATGTCTCTTGGTACATGTGCCTGTTAAAAGCTTAAACCTTCAAACAGCAGCTGGCCTGCTCCGCCACGTTGTCTTTTGCTTGGGGAGGACTGAGCTCACAGTCGTCTGACCGCATAAGACAGAAGCTCGTTGTTTGTTTTTGGGCGTGTGATCGCTTTCCCATCCACTGATGTCCATGTTGAGGGCCTTCATGTCTCTTCTGCAGACCTCCTTGAATTAATGTTGATGGTGGCCCTGAGCTCTCCTGCCTGTTGCAAGCTCACCATGCAGCAGGTCCTTCGAATCCTGTTGTCCTGCATCCTGCAGATATGTCCTAGCCATCGAAGGCAATGTTGGTGTTGACTCGAGTACCTCATTGTTGTTATGCAGTCCATCCATTTGATGGCCAGAATCTGCCTCAGGTTTCACACATGGAAAGTCCTTTCTTGCCTCGTGTACAAAATCCATGACTCACTGCCATATCAGAGGGCACTGAGGACACAAGCTCTGGAGACAGTCATCTTGGTCTTTAAGGTCACTTTGGTGTTGCTCTAGACTCGACCAATCTGTCTGCTGACTTCAGAGTCCATAGGGAGGTTGTCAGCCCTCAGTTGAGCCAAGGTGTGTAAACTCCTTCATCACATGCAGCTGATAATTGTTTATTGTGATGTTTTTGGGGCTACTGGTGTCCTGGCTGAGCTGACATTTGTTGTTTGGTATGTTTATGTATTTAGGATCAAGGATGAACCCTGTGAAAACAGAAAGTTGATCGCACTAATATTTTTGGAGAAGTTAGCAATTTATCTAATCAGTAAACAATGGATGTTGTGCTACAATGCACCATGGGAGTTCTGGTTTTGGAAAATGTTATTGTAGTTCATGTTAGTCTAAAAGTGTTGTTAGTGTTATCGATTTATTGTGTTTTTGTCATTCAGTTGGTTTAGTTAAGTGTCATGTTGCCGGTTTATTAAATTTTTTAGTGAAATGCATTGAGAAAAGAGAATGTTTGAACCAACTTCAAAAAGTGTTACAGTTTGCAAAACCTGAATGAATTAAGTTGTTTGAACTTAAGTTTGAAAGTTAAATCAACTCTAACTTAAAAACTTAAGTTCAAACAACTTAATTCATTCAGGTTTTTACAAATTGTAACACTTTTTGAAGTTGGTTCAAACATTCTCTTTTTTCAGTGTAGGATGAAATGGGGACTGATAATAACGAAATGGGGGGGGGGGGGTGTAAAACGTAACAAAATGAAGCAGACTGACCCATTGGCTGAAGTTTCATCTCTTGAACACCAGATGGCGCACCTGCCCCTACTACATGTACTGAGTGCATCTCACAAAAAACTAAAGCTAAACAATTAAATAAAAGTAATTGTTTGGAGTCAGTCTGGTTCACTCTGCTCCATTTTGTTACATTTTACCCCAGTTTTGTGATTATCAGTACCCATTTGCCCCATTTCGTCCATTTCGTATTTTAGGTTGGCCCTCTAAAAACTGGAGAGGCCCCAGTGTCTGATCATGACAGAACAAAAATAAAACTCTCACAATTGAATAAATGCATTTCCCTGAACCTTCCTTAATCTCTGTGTTTAACCTTTTCAGGCATCGGAGGGGCATGAAATCATCTGTTGACACTGAAGGATCTCCAGCGCTCGGTGCTCGGTGAGGACGAGTCGCCACTATGCGATGTGTGTAGGGGACCGGTGCCGGTGTTGGGGCCCCGGGCGGGATGCTGCTGACCGTCGGTCAGTATGACTCTGCTGGACTTGTGGCTGTCGCACTCCATCCCCATGTGCCTGCTCCTCCAGAGCCTTGTCCTCATGGCCCTGTGCTTCCCCTCGGCCAGCATGTGTCCAAAGGGCTGCATGTGCCAGCGTGACCTGCACCTCCATGGCTTCAATGTGACCTGTAGTCAGGCCCGGCTCAAAGAGATTCCCCCGGGCCTCCCGGCTGATACCGTTCTCCTCAGGCTGGACCACAACCAGATAGGAGCTGTGCCTGACCAAGCCTTCCATGGACTCCGGCTTTTGCGGGAGCTCAACCTGTCTTATAATGCTGTGGAGACTTTGGGTGAAGGTTCCTTCAGTGGTGTGGAGGGAACGTTGCAGGTGCTGGACCTTTCACACAACCGCATCACGAGCGTGCACAAGGATGCCTTTGCTCGACTCAAGGCCCGCGTGATTGTGGATGATAACCCCTGGCATTGTGACTGCACCCTGCAGCAGGCGATCGGGGGAATGGCCCACAACCACGAGGCTGCTGCTCGGGTACTGTGCAGGAGCTCAGAGGTTCACGACCAGGAGGGACGGCCCTTCTTAGCAGTGGACACTGACCTGTGTAACCTGGCCAAAAGGACCACAGACTATGCTATGCTGGTGACCATGTTTGGATGGTTTGCCATGGTCATTTCATATGTGGTGTATTATGTTCGTCAGAACCAGGAGGACGCACGGCGCCACCTGGAGTACCTCAAGTCTCTCCCTAGCAAGCCGAAGAAGCCTGACGAGGCTGATGACATCAGCACTGTTGTCTGACAGCACTGAGACGTGACGCAGACTTTTACGACCCACAGTGTTTGTGACCCCACATTTCTAGTGTTTATGAATTCACTCTTTTAGGTGAGGTGAGCATCTAAACTCATGAGGAATCTTTGTATTGTGTAAATTTTGGCTGTGCACAGATTTGTTCTCGACTGAATCTGACATGAGATAAGAAACCACACATTGGGCCTCATGTATCAACGTTGCTACGGTGATATTTGAGCGTATATGGGGTGTACGCCAAAACGGCTGCACCACTTGGCATTTATCAATGTGGTTGTTGGCGTACGCTACGCTGAAAATATACACCAGGTCAAGAGGTGGCGTAAATTATACACCAAAATGAACCAGCGCTGGAATCCACATAAAAATGAAGATGATCAACATGATAAACAGTGCCATTATACAAATCAATGCATATGTTACATAAATAACACTTTCCTGATTATACTACATAATAATCAATACAAATCCCGCTGTTGCGGGATTGTTATGGAGCACGATCCGTGGCTACAGCGCTGACAGGAAGGAAAGCGCTGCTCGCCTTTTTCTCCAGACTTCGAGCCTGGAGCCAGAGCAGCGCTGAGCTTAACTTCATGTGGTGTGATCGTTTTAGACAATGAAATTGATAATAACAACTGTACTGATGTCATTCCCTTAATTCGCCCGTGCTGCAACCAGGTTGTGTCGTCTCCATTTGGTTGTCACAATAAAATAAATACAGAAATACATTTAAAAAATAAAGAAATCTGACAGATTAGGCGTGTCTTATTAATTGAGCGAGCAAATATCCACATGTCAAGAATTATTGACATGTGAAAAGAGAATACAGTGGTCCCTCGCTATAACGCCGTTCACCTGTCGTGGGCTCGCCGTTTCGCGGAGTATTTAGTCCAATTTTGCATGCTTTTTTTTTTTTTTTACAGTGTTCTGTGTTCTGCGTATCTGTTTATAAGAATCTTGTTGCCCAGAAGAAAAAAGAGCACCAACAACTACTCATAACTATGAGTATAATAACTACTCATATGATCAATCTATCTTTATTAGTTGGCTATGTACCACAGGCTTTTAAGGTGGCAGTAATTAAACCATTACTTAAAAAGCCATCACTTGACCCAGCTATCTTAGCTAATTATAGGCCAATCTCCAACCTTCCTTTTCTCTCAAAAATTCTTGAAAGGGTAGTTGTAAAACAGCTAACTGATCATCTGCAGAGGAATGGTCTATTTGAAGAGTTTCAGTCAGGTTTTAGAATTCATCATAGTACAGAAACAGCATTAGTGAAGGTTACAAATGATCTTCTTATGGCCTCGGACAGTGGACTCATCTCTGTGCGTGTTCTGTTAGACCTCAGTGCTGCTTTTGATACTGTTGACCATAAAATTTTATTACAGAGATTAGAGCATGCCATAGGTATTAAAGGCACTGCGCTGCGGTGGTTTGAATCATATTTATCTAATAGATTACAATTTGTTCATGTAAATGGGGAATCTTCTTCACAGACTAAAGTTAATTATGGAGTTCCACAAGGTTCTGTGCTAGGATCAATTTTATTCACTTTATACATGCTTCCCTTAGGCAGTATTATTAGACAGCATTGCTTAAATTTTCATTATTACGCAGATGATACCCAGCTTTATCTATCCATGAAGCCAGAGGACACACACCAATTAGCTAAACTGCAGGATTGTCTTACAGACATAAAGACATGGATGACCTCTAATTTCCTGCTTTTAAACTCAGATAAACTGAAGTTATTGTACTTGGCCCCACAAATCTTAGAAACATGGTGTCTAACCAGATCCTTACTGTGGATGGCATTACCCTGACCTCTAGTAATACTGTGAGAAATCTTGGAGTCATTTTTGATCAGGATATGTCATTCAAAGCGCATATTAAACAAATATGTAGGACTGCTTTTTTGCATTTACGCAATATCTCTAAAATTAGAAAGGTCTTGTCTCAGAGTGATGCTGAAAAACTAATTCATGCATTTATTTCCTCTAGGCTGGACTATTGTAATTCATTATTATCAGGTTGTCCTAAAGTTCCCTAAAAAGCCTTCAGTTAATTCAAAATGCTGCAGCTAGAGTACTGACGGGGACTAGAAGGAGAGAGCATATCTCACCCATATTGGCTTCTCTTCATTGGCTTCCTGTTAATTCTAGAATAGAATTTAAAATTCTTCTTCTTACTTATAAGGTTTTGAATAATCAGGTCCCATCTTATCTTAGGGACCTCATAGTACCATATCACCCCAATAGAGCGCTTCGCTCTCAGACTGCAGGCTTACTTGTAGTTCCTAGGGTTTGTAAGAGTAGAATGGGAGGCAGAGCCTTCAGCTTTCAGGCTCCTCTCCTGTGGAACCAGCTCCCAATTCAGATCAGGGAGACAGACACCCTCTCTACTTTTAAGATTAGGCTTAAAACTTTCCTTTTTGCTAAAGCTTATAGTTAGGGCTGGATCAGGTGACACTGAACCATCCCTTAGTTATGCTGCTATAGACTTAGACTGCTGGGGGGTTCCCATGATGCACTGTTTCTTTCTCTTTTTGCTCTGTATGCACCACTCTGCATTTAATCATTAGTGATCGATCTCTGCTCCCCTCCACAGCATGTCTTTTTCCTGGTTCTCTCCCTCAGCCCCAACCAGTCCCAGCAGAAGACTGCCCCTCCCTGAGCCTGGTTCTGCTGGAGGTTTCTTCCTGTTAAAAGGGAGTTTTTCCTTCCCACTGTCGCCAAGTGCTTGCTCACAGGGGGTCGTTTTGACCGTTGGGGTTTTTCTGTAATTATTGTATGGCCTTGCCTTACAATATAAAGCGCCTTGGGGCAACTGTTTGTTGTGATTTGGCGCTATATAAATAAAATTGATTGATTGATTGATTGATTGATAACTGTGTTTGTCACACGGAAACACCTGCTGCAGCGAGATGTGAGTGGGAAAAGGCGCGGCGCCAGGACGCAGAGGCCCGATCTGTGAAATACTGGTGAGTCACTATTAATAATTTCTTATGTGTCCGACCTCATTCGTTGATCATTAAAATTAATTTGTTAGTTTTAAATGCCATCATAATTATTTATAGGAAAACATTCTATTTTTATTTCTCAAACAAATGTTTGGGCCTGAAAACAGTTTGGTCTTATTTTTCTACTAAGGTTTGAACTTTGAGAGTGTTTACACACGAGAGAAAAGTGAGAAAATGTTCATGCCTGATTGAGAAAGTGTATAAACTGTGTAGTGAGGGGTTTTACAGCTTTGAAACGTCTATAATAATTGTAAAAAATAACGCTGACTACGTTGCGGTTTCGTGTATTTCGGGCTATTTTTTAGAACGTAACTCCAGCGATTAATGAGGGACCACTGTAACACTTTATTGATTATATGCTACAAACAATTGATACGACAGCCGCGTTTGATGCTCTATTGGCACGCGTCGTGATTGGTGAAGTTCTTTTTCATTGCCGTCTTCCCGGCTTCCATGTCGTAAAACGAGGGTGTGTCTGAAGCGGAGTCTGAATATTTATGGGTATGTGTTTATTATCCACCCGCCGCATTTATCAAGATCACGTCAGGCATACGCCAGAAATGGGCAGGTGCACACTGCTTGATACATGTCACGGCGACTTTTGTGTATTTCAAGTTTACGCCGTAAATTTACGCCACAAGTGCGCAACATTGATACATGAGGCCCATTGAGTATTTGTCTGACAACAACATTCTCTTTTCTAAAAAAACTAAGGAGTTTAGAAAATTTAAATCTCAGGTTTAAATATTGACATAATGGATTTTTAGATGAAAAATTTGACTATCTGATAAAAAGTAGAACTTGATACCCAGAACATGCTTGGTTCTGTTCCATTGATCATGTTATAAAACTAAAAGATGTACACTTGGGGCCTGGTTTACTAAGAATATTCAGTTGTGGGGGCATTCTGAAAGTTTGCATGTTGGGTTTTTGAAGGTTTTGCAGGTGATTTTCTCAGAATAACTGTACAAGATGACAGCGGATTTGCGTAATGCTTTTCCCCGCTGTGGGATCAATGAAGTTTATCTTATCTTAATAACCATAAGCACAAATTAAATTCAATCAGCCCCTTGTAGGTATGGGCAAAATAAGACAAACACATTTTAACTGAAAATGTTGTTGTGCCTTGAAAATCGTTTGCCTGCTATTTCACGAGAGTTGCAAAGTGTGTGGCACAAGCCCACATTTGCCTCCGCTGCCATGGAAATCCCTCCAATCACCTTAAACGGTTGCTTCAAATGAACATTCCCCATCAGAGGTGCTCAGGTACTTTCTCTGGTGTTAATATAATAATATTATTAAAATAATATTTTCTTCACAGTCACATAACTGGAGAGGACATGATGTAGAATGAGAATTATGTAGACTTAAATAGGTTTTATTCCTTGGTAGGTGGAGCTGTCTGCGGTGCTGATCTGCAGTTCCAGTCCCTGTGCGTGGTACTAGACAGAATGTGTAGTTTCCTTTTATAAATTCCATTATAAATTGGCAACTATAAAGTAATGTTTAATTGTGGTATTTTCTGTGTTTAAGAAGATTGACGGAAAATAAGAAAATGCCTACCCCAGACAGCTCACAGGGGAAGACTCTGAATCAGATTTATGCATGTTTGCAATCCTGCAACAGTTAGCATGCTGCTTTCAAACATGCAAAGTACAGATGCAGTTATTAGGCCCTTAAATTTCTTATGGGCTTGATAAATCACACTGTGCTCAGTTAAACCATTTGTATGATGTTCTCCCAGTATTCATACTCACTCAGTTATTAAGGCAAACATATTAAATGGACAGCACTTGTTATTTTGCTTATTTAAAAGACAGTCCACAGTGTCAAGCATTCATAGATCAGTGGCCCATTTTTTGTGGGTAATATGAAGTTTGCAAACATTTTTATTCATGCAAACCTTTAGTAAATCAGGCCCTTAAAGCGCACGTTCACTCAAATATTGCAGTACCACTGTGTGTCCAGGACCTCCAGACACCTCAACACTATTTCACAAGATTATTGGTTTCATTTCAGTTTCAATCTCACGTGTTTTAGAGCATTAACCTCTTGGATGTTGTTGCAGGAGGAAGAAATGTTCCCCTGTTTAATTACTCCGATCATTAATGAGATAAAATATTTACAACTGAAAAAAGTCTCATTCTGTGTAATCAATCATCACGTAATGAGCTGATGGGATGTCAGCAGAGGGTCTGAAAACACGACGCGCTCCAACATCCTCATCAGCCGTCAAAACGATTCCTCATGCTGCTGCTTTAGCTCCACCTACTCTGACCTTCATCACCAGTTCTTCTCCCAGTAGCAGTTCAGGACTTTGGAACCCTCAGACGACAGTGCTTTCTTTATTTTTTCTTTTGTATCCGTTTACTTCCTGTTGAAATCACTGGACTTCATGTGGGTAGGCTGGTTAGCACCTTAATAACTTAACCTTTTATGTCACAGAGGCGGTTCCATTTGTTTCTGCCTACAAGTTGCTGGTTCCTCGTTATTTTTAAGATTAAGAAGGAAACAAAGTGAACATGCTTATTCTCCAATAACGCACATAAAAGTTATGGACATGTTGTTTGTGGAAACCTGCGGGACGGCGTTTTGGGTAACATTGCATAACATGACAGGCGCCAGGGGCATGGGGGGTGGTTGAGATCATTGTGACTGTATGAAAACCGGTGTAATGGACCATCCATGATCTCCTCCCCCTCAGTGAGCATGCATATTGTTTTTCACAGAATAATTGTAATAAATTTCGATGCAGAGCTGCTGTGAATTCATGTGTGTCCACGTGAGTGTGGAAAAGCATTTGTGCATTTATGTAACGGGAGCAAATTAAAAGCAGACAGTCTCTGTCATCAGGGTCCATGCACAGAAAGAATTACTCCGTAGTATCAGGATCTGTGGACAGAGTGTGTGCCCTGTTTCCTCAACTCATTAAGCTGACTGTGGGAGGAGCCGAGGTGTCTGACAAATACACTTTCCTGACTTTGGTGAGTGCTGTGCCACTCAGAGAGTGAAGTTATATTCATTCCCCCCCCCCCCCCCCTTTTTTTGTTTTTGCTGATCCAAAAAAATTATCTGAAATTTTTGCACTGTTGCACCCCCAGAAAAATACGTGAATATGGCCAATTGTTGTACAATTAGCAGTACAGTATGTATTTTGTAACAACACTAGACCCAGTTGACCTGGTAGAGCTACTTGTCATCATTTATCATCATTTATTCAAAATCAAACACCTCAACAAATCTTTTGTGTGACAAAAAAGGGGGAGAGACAAGACATACGACTGAACAAAAGTAAAATAGTTTTTATTCTTGTAGTATTTCTAAGCAATTTTTTTTTTAATCAGCTTGTCACGGCAGCACCACCAAAAGTTCTAATATGGATTCTGCAGTCATCGTGGGGCGTGGGGGGGTGGGATGACTAGGTAAACTGAGGTATGAAGTAAAAGTCAGGCTGTGAACTTAAATGTCTTCATGTGATTAATTAACAGTAAACAGTATATGTTCAGTTCATATAATATGATGATACAAGCTAATAAATACTTATGAATGAGGACAGGATTTAATGGACAGCGGTTAATGTGGTCAGGCTTAACACCTGTCCTGGTTGTAGCACTTCAGAATTGGAGTATCTTGGTTTAAGAGGACTAAGATCCAGGATCCAGATAAGATCCTGTCTTTTAATGACTTCCTGGACTCGGCCTTCAGAAGTGTCTCTGTAGGTGGTGTTGAAGTGTTGAACTTGTAGAGACGTTCGCTGATCTCAGCAATGATGTTCATGGCTCTGGGTGTCTGGGTCCTCGGTCTTTGAACTTAAGAGATGTCTGGGAGGAGTTTAAGGATTCACGAGGTTCTTGATGATGCCGATTTCTTTGCAGGAGAATAAAAGTCCAAATCTTTAGGGTCCAGGTGGTTCCTGTCTCCTGTGTGGTTGTGAGACTCTGCCCAGTGCCGGTTCCTTGGGGACCTCTGGAATGACACTGTGTCAAAGTCCTTCTTACTGGGGAGACTCGGAGAATCCCGTGCGCTGTGAGGACGTGTCAGCTAGGACCTTTGCACCACATGTGGCCTGTTTCTCTGAGTGTGATCGGCACACAAGGGGCTCAGTGTTGAGGGCTGATGTAACTGCAGAAGGTCAAGGAGATAAATCAGCATCCAGTTCCCAAAGTGGTTCTGTAGTGTGGTTGAGCATGCTCCCTCATCAGTATGTGTTCAGGGAGCATGTTTGACATCAGAAACGTCATGATGTCTTATCTATAAGTGACAGTCCAACCTTTGCATTAAGGTTTCAGTTTGAAGACTGAGGCGCTAAAACCAGGGCTTAATTTGAGTGGGAGCAAGCCGGAGCGCGCTCCGGAACCTCGGACGTGCGCTCCGGAACCTCGGACGTTGGCTCCGCCAGCTATTTATACTGGATCTGTGATCTGCCACCTCTCTTGACTAACAAAATATATAAAAAAAATGGTCCAATGGATGGTCCAGGGTCACCCGATCCAGCCCTAACTATAAGCCTTAGCGAAAAGGAAAGTTTTAAGCCTAATCTTAAAAGTAGAGAGGGTATCTGTCTCCCTGATCTGAATTGGGAGCTGGTTCCACAGGAGAGGAGCCAGAAAGCTGAAGGCTCTGCCTCCCATTCTACTCTTACAAACCCTAGGAACTACAAGTAAGCCTGCAGTCTGAGAGCGAAGCGCTCTATTGGGGTGATATGGTACTACGAGGTCCCTAAGATAAGATGGGACCTGATTATTCAAAACCTTATAAATAAGAAGAAGAATCAAAGGCAATCACAAACAATGAGACTAAGTGGGCAGGAGACAAGAAACACAAAGCACTTTTCACTCATGGTTTCAATTATAAATCTAATTCATTAACGGTAACTGTCATTTTTACAAAGGGAAAATATCACACATACAGTTGTATGAAAATTCAGTAAGGTATATCTTATATATTATATTCCAATTCTAAGGTGGAACTATGCCAGTATACAAAAGTATATCTAAATATCTAAAAATGAAGAGTAAAATAGGAGAGTAGAAAAGAGTAGAGTAGAGCCACTTAGGTGCCTGGTCTTGAGAACCATACCAGGAGTATGTAAAAGTATGTAAACGTTTGGGCACCCCTGATAATATTCATGATTTTCCTTTATAAGTCATTGGTTGTCTGGATCAGAAATTTCAGTTAAATATAACATATAGCAGACAAATACAGTGATATTTGAGAAGTGAAATGAAGTTTCTAGTATTTACAGAAAGTGTGCAATAATTATTTAAACAAAATTAGGCAGGTGCAGAAATTTGAGCACCCTTGTCATTTTATTGATTTGAATACATTTAGCATTAACTATTGGAACACAAAATTGGTTTGGTAAGCTCATTGACCCTTGACCTCCTTAGACAGGTGAATCCAATCATGAGAAAAGGTATTTAAGGTGACCATTTGCAAATGTTTCCTCTCTTTGCATCTCTTCTAATGAGTGGCAACATGGGATCCTCTAAACAACTGTCAAATGACCTGAAAACAAAGATTGTTCAACATCATGGTTTAGGGGAAGGATACAAAAAGCTATCTCAGAGATTTCAGCTGTCAGTTTCCACTGTGAGGGACATAGTGAGGAAATGGAAGACCACAGGCACAGTAATAGTTAAGGCCGTTCCACAAGAAAAATCTCAGATAAGCACAGCACAGAACATAGCACATAGCACAGAAACTGCCCTTTTAAAGGTTTTTAATGACATTTTAATGGCAAATGATAGTGGTAACCATGTCATTCTTGTTCTGCTTGACCTGACTGCTGCTTTTGATACAATTAACCACAACATACTGATAAATCGTTTGCAGCAGCTTGTGGGCATCGGTGGTAGTGCCCTGGACTGGTTCAGGTCCTACTTAACTGGTAGGACTATTTGCGTTGGCCTCGGGGTTTGTGAGTCCTCCTCCGCTCCACTTTTATATAGGGTCCCACAGGGTTCAATTCTTGGACCCCTACTCTTCTCCCTGTATTTGCTTCCCCTGGGATCCATTCTCAGAAAGCATGGCATCAGCTTCCACTGCTATGTTGATGACAGCCAGCTATATGTCCCCCTAAAGAAAAATGATGCCTGTTCTCTTGAGCCCCTTTTGTCCTGTCTTGAGGATGTTAAAGCCTGGATGGCATTGAATTTTCTTAATTTTAATGAAAAGGAAACGGAGGTGATTGTTTTTGGCCATAGCAGCTCCTCAAGGTGCAAGCATATGCTCAGAGGGGACCGAGCTTTTTCTGTTGTGGCTCCAAAGATGTGGAACAAGTTACCGCTCCACATCAATCAATCAATCAATTTTATTTATATAGCGCCAAATCACAACAAACAGTTGCCCCAAGGCGCTTTATATTGTAAGGCAAGGCCATACAATAATTATGTAAAACCCCAACGGTCAAAACGACCCCCTGTGAGCAAGCACTTGGCTACAGTGGGAAGGAAAAACTCCCTTTTAACAGGAAGAAACCTCCAGCAGAACCAGGCTCAGGGAGGGGCAGTCTTCTGCTGGGACTGGTTGGGGCTGAGGGAGTCAGGCAGTCCTCTTCACTTTTTGTTTTTAAAACTAATCTTAAAACCCACTTTTATGCACTGGCTTTTAACCTGGAATGAGATCTTGATCTGTTTTGGTTGTTTTAACTGATTTTACTTGTTTTAGTTTTTTTTTTTGGGGGGGGGGGGGGGGGGTGGGGGCTTGTTTTTTTTTTTTTGTACTTTGTGGTTTGTTACCTTTTATATGTCCCCTTGTGTACAGCACTTTGTTTCAGCTGCAGCTGTTTTTTTTAAAGTGCTTTATAAATAAAATTGATTTGATTTGATTTGATAAGCTGAAGCGAAGGATGGTGAGAACAGTCACAGTCAACCCACAGACCTGCTCCAAAGACCTGCAATGTGATCTTGCTGCAGATAGTGTCTCTGTGCATTGTTCAACTATACAGTGCACTTTGCACAAGGAGATGCTGTATGAAGCTGTAATGCAGAGGAAGCCTTTTTTGTAAACACGCCACAAACAGAGTCACTTGAGCTATGCTAAAGCACATTTGGACAAGCCAGCTTCATTTTAGAATAAGGTGCTATGGACTGATGAAACCAAAATTGAGTTATTTGGACATAACAAGGGGTGGTATGCATGGCTGAAAAAGAACACAGCATTCCAAGAAAAACACTTGCTACCTACAGTAAAATTTGGAGGTGGTTCCATCATGCTGTGGGGCTGTGTGGCCAGTGCAGGTACTGGGAATCTTGTTAAAGTTGAGGGTCACATGGATTCCAGTCAATATCAGCAGATTCTTGAGAACAATGTTCATGAATCAGTGACAAAGTTGAAGTTGCGCCGGGGCTGGATCTTTCAACAAGACAATGATCCTAAACACTGCTCAAAATCTACTAAGGCATTCATGCAGACGAACAAGTACAACGTTCTGGAATGACCATCTCAGTCCCCAGACCTGAACATTATTGAAAATCTGTGGTGTGATTTTAAGTGGGCTGTCCATGCTCAGAAACCAACAAACCTGAGATGTTTTGTAAAGAAGAATGGTCCAAAATACCTTCAACCAGAATCCAGACTCTCATTGGAAGCTATAGGAAGCGTTTAGAGCCTGTTATTTCTGCAAAAGGAGGATCAACTAAATATTGATGTATTTTTTTCTGTTGGGGTGCCCAAATTTATGCACCTGCCTAATTTTGTTTAAAGAATTATTGCATACATTCTGTAAATCCTATAAACTTCATTTCACTTCTCAAATATCAGTGTGTTTGTCTGCTATATGATATATTTAACTGAAATTGCTGATCCAAACAACCAATGATTTATAAAGGAAAATCATGGAAATTATCAGGGGGCACAAACATTTTCATACAATTGTATCTTTTAATGTGCTAATTCTGAAGGTTTGAGCGTAAACAGAAACATGCACCAAAAGGCATTATGGGAAAATGAGTCACCTTCATTGGTTGGTTGGATTATTAGTTTTTTACAAACACACAGGTTGCTGTACCGTGTATGTTGTTTTTCATAAATAAATGTATTTGTAAGTATGTCATTTTTTCCACTTCCATCCAGTAGATGACAGTGTTCTATGCATTTTGATGGTGGGGGGAGTGATTGAAAGAGACTCATTTGAATTTCTCATAATGCCTTTTGGTGAGTGTGTCTGTTAATGCTCAAATCTTCAGAATTCGTGCATTACTTTAAAAGATGTGATATTTTCACTTTGTACTTTCACTTTGTAAATGATAAAGGGCTTTCACACTGGAAGCGTCAGCCACGGTAGAAGCATTGCAGAACCGTCTAAAAAGCATCATTTTCAATGAGACGCATCGCTTTTTTGAGCTAAAGTGACACCTCTACCGGGAGCATGGATTGCCGTTTGTCATCAGGCTACCATGGTCTAAGTTCAAACCAATCCAACTTTCGCTGCTGTGCACTGTGACGTAGCTTCGCATTGTCCAATAGAAATGAGGCATCAGGCCAAAACACGGAAGACTACAGTGGCAGAAACCACTGATCTATATATATATAACACAGTGTTTTATACAGATCATTTATACACAACAATTTTCTGAAATTACTCATAACCATCCCAAAGACATATCGTTCTCTTTGGCTGCTTTCAGTGATGCCGGTATTTGGTTAGACTCTTTCTCTCTGATTGTTCTGTCTGAGTTATTTTCATTAGTTACTTCATCCAAACCATCAACATGTCTATTAGACCCCATTCCTACCAGGCTGCTCAAGGAAGCCCTACCATTAATTAATGCTTCGATCTTAAATACGATCAATCTGTCTTTATTAGTTGGCTATGTACCACAGGCTTTTAAGGTGGCAGTAATTAAACCATTACTTAAAAAGCCATCACTTGACCCAGCTATCTTAGCTAATTATAGGCCAATCTCCAACCTTCCTTTTCTCTCAAAAATTCTTGAAAGGGTAGTTGTAAAACAGCTAACTGATCATCTGTAGAGGAATGGTCTATTTGAAGAGTTTCAGTCAGGGTTTAGAATTCATCATAGTACAGAAACAGCATTAGTGAAGGTTACAAATGATCTTCTTATGGCCTCAGACAGTGGACTCATTTCTGTGCTTGTTCTGTTAGACCTCAGTGCTGCTTTTGTTACTGTTGACCATAAAATTTTATTACAGAGATTAGAGCATGCCATAGGTATTAAATGCACTGCGCTGCGGTGGTTTGAATCATATTTATCTAATAGATTATAATTTGTTCATGTAAATGGGGAATCTTCTTCACAGACTAAGGTTAATTATGGAGTTCCACAAGGTTCTGTGCTAGGACCAATTTTATTCACTTTATACATGCTTCCCTTAGGCAGTATTATTAGGCAGCATTGCTTAAATTTTCATTGTTACGCAGATGATACCCAGCTTTATCTATCCATGAAGCCAGAGGACACACACCAATTAGCTAAACTGCAGGACTGTCTTACAGATATAAAGACATGGATGACCTCTAATTTCCTGCTTTTAAACTCAGATAAAACTGAAGTACTTGGCCCCACAAATCTTAGAAACATGGTGTCTAACCAGATCCTTAGTCTGGATGACATTACCCTGACCTCTAGTAATACTGTGAGAAATCTTGGTGTCATTTTTGATCAGGATATGTCATTCAATGCGCATATTAAACAAATATGTAGGACTGCTTTTTTGCATTTGTGCAATATCTCTAAAATCAGAAAGGTCTTGTCTCAGAGTGATGCTGAAAAACTAATTCATGCATTTATTTCCTCTAGGCTGGACTATTGTAATTCATTATTATCAGGTTGTCCTAAAAGTTACCTGAAAAGCCTTCAGTTAATTCAAAATGCTGCAGCTAGAGTACTGACAGGGACTAGAAGGAGAGAGCATATCTCACCCATATTGGCCTCTCTTCATTGGCTTCCTGTTAATTCTAGAATAGAATTTAAAATTCTTCTTCTTACTTATAAGGTTTTGAATAATCAGGTCCCATCTTATCTTAGGGACCTCATAGTACCATATCACCCCAATAGAGCGCTTCACTCTCAGACTGCAGGCTTACTTGTAGTTCCTAGGGTTTGTAAGAGTAGAATGGGAGGCAGAGCCTTCAGCTTTCAGGCTCCTCTCCTGTGGAACCAGCTCCCAATTCAGATCAGGGAGACAGACACCCTCTCTACTTTTAAGATTAGGCTTAAAACTTTCCTTTTTGCTAAAGCTTATAGTTAGGGCTGGATCAGGTGACCCTGAACCATCCCTTAGTTATGCTGATATAGACTTAGACTGCTGGGGGGTTCCCATGATGCACTGTTTCTTTCTCTTTTTGCTCTGTATGCACCACTCTGCATTTAATCATTAGTGATTGATCTCTGCTCCCCTCCACAGCATGTCTTTTTCCTGGTTCTCTCCCTCAGCCCCAACCAGTCCCAGCAGAAGACTGCCCCTCCCTGAGCCTGGTTCTGCTGGAGGTTTCTTCCTGTTAAAAGGGAGTTTTTCCTTCCCACTGTCGCCAAGTGCTTGCTCACAGGGGGTCGTTTTGACTGTTGGGGTTTTTCTGTAATTATTGTATGGCTTTTGCCTTACAATATAAAGCGCCTTGGGGCAACTGTTTGTTGTGATTTGGCGCTATATAAATAAAATTGATTTGATTTGATTTGATTTGAAGAAAATAGCAGGGGTGGTAGCCAAGTGGTTAATGCCCTTGGTTTCAGTTCAGAAGGCTCTGGGTTCAAATCCCACCCCTGCCACATTTCTCCATGTAATGTGGAGTTGCGTCAGGAAGGGCATCTGGCGTAAAACCTGTGCCAATTCAACATGTAGATCCACCTTGGATTTGCTGTGGCGACTCCAAGTGCAAACAAGGGAGCAGCCGAAGGAACTTTACTTTTAGTTTTCTGAAGAAAATCCTTGCAAATTATTTTTTTAACCTCAAAATGAATTTTTGATTACTGCAAAAAATTTAGAACACTTATAATTTAAATAGTAAAAAAAGATTCTTTAGAAACCTTTCGTCATCTGTACAAGGTCTGTTAGAAAAGTATCCGACCTTATTTTTTTTTTTCAAAAACCATATGGATTTGAATCACGTGTGATTGCGTCAGACAAGCTTGAACCCTCGTGCGCATGCGTGAGTTTTTCCACGCCTGTCGGTTGCATCATTCTCCTGTGAGCAGGCTTTGAGTGAGGAGTGGTCCACCCCCTCGGCGGATTTTCATTGTCTGGAAATGGCGGAATGATTTGGGCTTTTTTTCCATCAGAATTTTTTCAGAAACTGTTAGAGACTGGCACCTGGAGACCATCTGAAAAATTTATCTGGCTTTCGGTGAAAATTTTACGGGCTTCACAAAGAATAAGGACTGTTACTACAGCTTTAAGGATGGCTTTAAGGACACTCGGCGTGCCGCGCTCCGTGCCGCCAGCGAGAGCCACAAACCACCGGATCATTTCTAAACGGATGGCTCTGTGGAGCCGGACCGTCGTGTGCACTTTCTCTGGTTATCACAAGAGCTGAACATCAACCATTTTCCGGCAGATTTCACTTTTAACAAGAGATTTTGTCATGGAAAGCCGAGCGGAGGCTTCGCGCGTCACGACCGATTTGCTGATGGAGTGAGACAAAGGAACACCTCCGTTTTGGTCTCACAGAACGGCTTTGAGATGGCGTTCAGACAGCTGTCTGTGGTTTTTCCATCGAGTGATTATCCGAGAAATTGTGGATGTGCCTGGACATGCCAGAACATGTCCCGTGAGGCTTCATCACAGCGTTGCTTTGCGCCATGCAGCACCGCCGTGACGCGCGGAATTGCTCTGCATGTCTGTCTCAGTGTGCCGAAAAAATGCCGATGTCCACGTCTTTTCACAATTCCTGTGCTAGTCAGACGACGTCCCGGATAAAACACAGCATCCAGTTTGGAAATTAACGACACATTCCACTGTTACAGGAGTTTTTGTCATGGAAAGAGGAGCGGAGGCTTCGCGCGTTGCAGCGGTGCTGCATGGCGCACAGCAACGCCGTGATGATGCCTCACGGGACATGTTCTGGCATTTCCAGGCACATACACAATTTCCGAGTGACCAAGCTCCTCACCCTATCTCTAAGGGAGCGCCCAGCCACCTTGCGGAGGAAACTCATCTCGGCCGCTTGTACTCGCAACCTCGTTCTTTCGGTCATGAGCCAAATCTCATGACCATAGGTGAGGATCGGAACGTAGATCGATCGGTAAATTGAGAGCTTTGCCCCCCTACTCAGCTCTCTCTTCACCACGACGGTCTGATACAGCGACCGCATCACTGCAGATGCTGCACCGATCCGTCTATCGATCTCATGCTCTATCCGTCCCTCACTCGTGAACAAGACCCCGAGATACTTAAACTCCTCCAAGGAGTTTAACGAACCTTGGACATTTATTTTTAGACAAATAAAATAGCATGGAAATGTGTACATTTTTAAGTCTGGTAGATTATATCTCATTTCATCCAGAAAAACACACTGTAAATAAATACAAATGTTAATTATAAATGCAACAACAGACAATTTGACTGCAGTGTGATTGTAAAGTAGGATTTCTTAATGTGACATAAACCTCATGATGAAATTATTTTTTAATAGAGTCATTTCAGCTTGTAATTACGTCAGGATATGTGATTGCCTTTAATGTTGTGATCAGGACAGAGTCATTTCTAAAATATAAATTTGACTAGTGACTGTGAATGTTTTACAACTGTACACAATAGGGGCGGGGCTTTTGCCTGTGCAAATGTCTTTTGACTGAACTTTTATTTCGTGGACATTTTTAATGATCCATTCATTTATTGTTAAAATATAAAATGAAAAAGCTTTTTAAAAAATAATAAAATAGTTGCTGTTTAAAGAGCCTTTTATTTAGAAGCAGGTGTTGTTTCCTGGATTCTTGGGACATTTAACCAGATGAAGGTCTCATCTGCAGCTTTGACCTCTGGTGGAGTTGTTGAAGACACTTTTGTCCCATTTTGAAGAGCAGAGATGTTTTCTTCTGGCTGGACTTCATGGTGTTCAACTCATCACTGGAAGCTTTTGAAGTGCATCTGAATTTAGGTTGTCTGTTGTTCCTGACTGGGACAATATATATATATATATATATATATACACACACACTCAACAAAAATATAAACGCAACACTTTTGGTTTTGCTCCCATTTTGTATGAGATGAACTCAAAGATCTAAAACTTTTTCCACATACACAATATCACCATTTCCCTCAAATATTGTTCACAAACCAGTCTAAATCTGTGATAGTGAGCACTTCTCCTTTGCTGAGATAATCCATCCCACCTCACAGGTGTGCCATATCAAGATGCTGATTAGACACCATGATTAGTGCACAGGTGTGCCTTAGACTGCCCACAATAAAAGGCCACTCTGAAAGGTGCAGTTTTGTTTTATTGGGGGGGATATCAGTCAGTATCTGGTGTGACCACCATTTGCCTCATGCAGTGCAACACATCTCCTTCGCATAGAGTTGATCAGGTTGTCAGTTGTGGTCTGTGGAATGTTGGTCCACTCCTCTTCAATGGCTGTACGAAGTTGCTGGATATTGGCAGGAACTGGTACACGCTGTCATATACGCTGGTCCAGAGCATCCCAAACATGCTCAATGGGTGACATGTCCGGTGAGTATGCCGGCCATGCAAGAACTGGGACATTTTCAGCTTCCAAGAATTGTGTACAGATCCTTGCAACATGGGGCCGTGCATTATCCTGCTGCAACATGAGGTGATGTTCTTGGATGTATGGCACAACAATGGGCCTCAGGATCTCGTCACGGTATCTCTGTGCATTCAAAATGCCATCAATAAAATGCACCTGTGTTCTTCTTCCATAACAGACGCCTGCCCATACCATAACCCCACCGCCACCATGGGCCACTCGATCAACAACATTGACATCAGAAAACCGCTCACCCACACGACGCCACACACACTGTCTGCCATCTGCCCTGAACAGTGTGAACCGGGATTCATCCGTGAAGAGAACACCTCTCCAACGTGCCAAACGCCAGCGAATGTGAGCATTTGCCCACTCAAGTCGGTTACGACGATGAACTGGAGCCAGGTCGAGACCCTGATGAGGACGACGAGCATGCAGATGAGCTTCCCTGAGACGGTTTCTGACAGTTTGTGCAGAAATTCTTTGGTTATGCAAACCGATTGTTTCAGCAGCTGTCCAAGTGGCTGGTCTCAGACGATCTTGGAGGTGAACATGCTGGATGTGGAGGTCCTGGGCTGGTGTGGTTACACGTGGTCTGCGGTTGTGAGGCTGGTTGGATGTACTGCCAAATTCTCTGAAACGCCTTTGGAGACGGCTTATGGTAGAGAAATGAACATTCAATACACGAGCAACAGCTCTGGTTGACATTCCTGCTGTCAGCATGCCAATTGCACGCTCCCTCAAATCTTGCGACATCTGTGGCATTGTGCTGTGTGATAAAACTGCACCTTTCAGAGTGGCCTTTTATTGTGGGCAGTCTAAGGCACACCTGTGCACTAATCATGGTGTCTAATCAGCATCCTGATATGGCACACCTGTGAGGTGGGATGGATTATCTCAGCAACGGAGAAGTGCTCACTATCACAGATTTCGACTGGTTTGTGAACAATATTTGAGGGAAATGGTGATATTGTGTATGTGGAAAAAGTTTTAGATCTTTGAGTTCATCTCATACAAAATGGGAGCAAAACCAAAAGTGTTGCGTTTATATTTTTGTTGAGTGTGTATATATATATATATATATATATATATATATATATATATATATATATATACACACACTAAACAGTAAAAAAAAAAAAAGGGGGGGTGGGCCTGGAAAACACTCAAAAAATTCAAAGTTTTTTAAAGTTGAGCTTTTTGTGGTCTCAGCAGTAACAAAAAAATTTGTAGCTTTATTTGGAAAAAATAAAGATAGACAACCATTTACAAATTAAAGTGTTCACTCAGCTCAACTGTGCTAAAAGGCTAAGCTAATATTAGCCGGGCAGTAAAATGTAAGTGCTTAACATCACGTTTTATTTTTAAATTATTCTCACTTCAAGTAAGCTGCAGAACTAAGCTCTGTTGGTCAAACTGGGTGTTTGTATTTATCCAAAAGTGATGAATTTTGGATTGAGTGGGTCTGTTCCATCACCCTGGCTGATGAGTCCTGAACTCCGGCTCTTCTGTGCAGGTCGGCCCGCTGTCGCGGTTCGATCAATACCCCACCAGTCCGAAAAGTAGCTGAAAAAAAGCTTCTCCCAGCAGGGTGATGGGAGAATTGTTCTGCTGTTTTTTAAAGCTTTTTCATGGTTCTACAGATGCAAATCCAAGATGGCGATCGCTCAGCTTTTTTCGAGGTTGTGGAAACAGCCAGCGTGTGACGTAGCAATCTCTGCCCCTTTTGCCGCTTTCGAAGCGACGCGTCTGATGTCACTGATGCGTTGGGAGGCATTAACTGCCATGGCTAACGCCTTCAATCTGAAAGGCCCATTACCATTAACGTTGATAAACTGTCCAGAAGTAGTTGTTTATAAGTGAAACCATGATTGAAAAGTACTTTGTATTTCACGTCTCTTCTCCACTGTACTGTTGCATGTAGAAAATGTAAATGACACTTTCTTTTTTTTTGTTGGTTTGGCTTGCAGCAGCAGCTGGCAGCCTTCCCCTCCTTCCCTTCCCTTCCCTTCCCTTCCCTTCCCTTCCCTTCCCTTCCCTTCCCTTCCCTTCCCTTCCCTTCCCTTCCCTTCCCTTCCCTTCCCTTCCCTTCCCTTCCCTCCCTTCCTTCTCTTCCCTTCCCTTCCCTTCTCCTCCCTCCCTTCCTTCTCTTCCCTTCCCTTCCCTTCCCTTCCCTTCCTTCCCTTCCCTTCCCTTCCGCTGGGGGAGGACTGAGCTCACAGCGTTCTTACGGTTGCAAAACAAGCAGACAGGAACAGACAGGAACTAACGTGATTTTAGGGTTTACAAATGTTTTTGGCCGTTAGGTTTTACTCACTACGCCAGCAAAAAAATATGTTAGCGGACTGAAAGTTAGTGGAACTAAATTTAGTGGAAGCTAATTCATCTGCTGATGGTTTTCAAAATTAGCTGAAAAGCTAATCCGCTAACAAAAAGGTTAGCTTCACTATTTAGCAATTAGCAGATTAGCGGAACTGTGCCCACCACTGGTCTTATTAATTCACCCTGAACGGGTCCATGATTCAAATCTATGTCTATATTTATCCTTATTTTGAGGTACCTGAGCTTCTGAGATGCACAGACCTGAAAACATGTATGTGATTGTCGGGAGTCGATCCTGACCTGTACATAGGACCCGTGCTGTACGTGCTGTACGTGCTGTACTGCTGTACATGTAGCAATTTGTATATTCTTATCATTGACCCCACAACGTCACAGCAACTCTTACAGCAAAGTTCTGTTTAATGTCTCAAAGCTCCAGATCTGCCTGCAGCACAGATTTGATTTTGCACGGGGCAATGGATTCCATATCAAGTCCTTTTTTTAAATCAATGCTATTGTGGTTAGAATGGATTTGGTGTATCAGAAAACAGCTAACCAAAAGGTTAGCTTCAATAACCGCTAATCCGCTAATTGAAAAGTTAACTTTTATAAAGCTAAACTGATAAATAGCAAAAAAAAAAAAAAAAAAAAAAAAAAATCAGCGGAAGTTACAGCTAACTGCTAACCACTGACTTTTCATACTGACTCAGTACACTGTCTACTACTGGTGAGCCAGTTTAGCCAGTTAAGCAGCGCCACGTCTTCTGAGTAAAATCAAAGGTGATCACAGGCCCCAAACGAACAACAAGCCAGAGCTTCTGTCTTTATGCACGCTGCCCGCTGCTGCCCAAAAACAAGCATCAACTTTCCACATACTACAACACAGAGACTGGGCAGGAGACATGAAATGCAAAGCACTTTTCACTCATGGTTTCACTTCTAAACAACTAATCCCGGACAGTTTATCGACATTAACAGTAACTCTGAAAAGCTAATCTGCGAACAACAAAGTTAGCTTAACTAATTAGCGGTTAACGGATTCGCAGAACTGTGCCCACACTGTGAGACAGAAATATAAATCAATGTGTTTTATGATTAAAGCACCAAATCCAACCACAATTACACTGATTTAAAAAAAAACTGGGGGGAAAATGGGATTGGCATGAAATCTGATTTGTTTTTTAAATTATGTATCAAACAATGTCTCTGTAAAACTTGGTGCATTTATCATGAAAAGCAGAGTTTTTCCCATATGTGCCCTGCTATATTATGCATTTGCTTTCTGCTGCCTCATGAGGTCAGTGTGCCAACGTTGCACCCGACTGCACCTTATAAGACCCGTTCAGATGAACGCAAGCTGACTTGATGTTGACAGAACGTGTGCACCGGTTGTGAAAATAACAACTGTCTTACTTGGAAGTAATAATGACAACTGCGCTGTTCACCACGTCAAAGATAGGGCCCTTTGAAATGTATTTACTTAATCCGTAGCTGTCAGCTTGTTCCACAAAACATTGATTTGTGGAACAAATTGACATAACTAGTTATGTAAATACGAGTATTTCAGTGTTTTCAACTGATACGTCAGCTTTAATTGCAAACTTTTCTTTTGGGGAACACCACTCCCAGGTGGTACCGGGGCCGTTTTCATTTGCCTTTCAGTACAAACAAGCGAAAAACACCAAACTGCACCTGGTTCTTAGCAGCGTGTTCCAGTGGAGTGGCTTGTCCAATCATCTCAGGCAGCCTGAATGTCCCTGTTTGAGCTGCAAATGACGTATCACGTTAATAACCCTGTGGACCCAATTATTCTAGCAAGCGAAGACAGAACCAATGATGCCAATGGGTTCCTTTCAATAAGAAAACAAAATGAAACCAGAAAACATGTTTTAAGTTAAAAACAAACCAACAAAAAACTAAATCTATCAGTTAGTATACATTAGATATTCAGAAACTGGAAATTTTTAAGTAAATTAATGTTTAAAAAGGAATTCTTTGACTGATGCTGTGAATCAGATGCAAACGCACATTCGTGTTTTATTTTTTTGTAAATTTCCTAATCGGTGAACTGGAGGTAGTTTGAAAGATCAAACAGAATTGTGTAAAGCTGATGGAATTATTGGTGCCAGTTGGGTGGAGGAAGTAGTGCTCAGGTCAGCAACTGCAAGTAGCCGAGAGGTGAGTTAGAAGTGACATGTTTCCTTTTGGTTGTGAGTTGATGACTGAAGAGGGTCCAACTGCTTCCTGTTAGTGAATACAGCTGTTTCTGATTCAGTGACTCTGGATGAAAGCTTTGAAATATGAGTCTTCCTGGCAGAACTTATGTTACATGTCTCAAAAGCTGAGTGAGTGTGAGACTCGTGATGGAAACCAATCACTTCCACTGCACCATGAACCTGATGGGTGAGACAGCTGTCCCCCCATCGAAGCAAAAGGCCTCTGTAACTCCTTCAGAATTGTTTTGGAGGCTTCCCTCACTTTTCTTCAAGGCTGGCCATACTTTGTCAAGCCACTGTTAGCAAAACAGTATTCTAGGTTTTGTGCACGAATGTCATTTGCGTCCTGTGTTTAAGTGTAATGATTCAATCCCAACCCAATCTCACACCATTTTGTGATGCATCATGAAAAGTACATTAATCTGTGGTTCCTGATACCGTCACAAAAATGTGTGGTGACGGGAGCACGAACAGAAAGTGTGAGACTGGGCTGTTCACTCCTGCATTAGCAAGAGAATGTGGGCGAGGAGCGCGCTGTGTGTGACTGCCACCTCATTTATCATTTTTATTGCTGTGTGTGCTCGGTGAAGTCATCACAACACCGGTGGTCGATGAACAGTCAGTAGTGACGTCATGGTAACATGAATCTTAGTCAAAACTTGTTGAAAGTTGAACCACGTGTTGCTGTTGATAGTTTTGGCGTTTGATTCCAGCTTCTTTGTCCGTCTGGCTTTGATTAAAGATTCGGTGCTCTGTGTGCAGCATCACGACTGTAGGGGGCGCTCTGTCTCAGTGGACAGAAACACGTCTGACCAGCTGACGTTTGCTGAAGAGAAATGATCCTGAAGCTCCGTTTGCTGTGACTGGAGAAGCACACAGGCTGCTCCACTCTCACTGTCAGTCTCCGTCCATTTCTGTTGTTTGTAAATGTTAAATCATTCTATTTAAAAGCTCCCATTTAATGAATTAAAAGAAAGTCAGCTCATTTTGTTTGTTATTAAAAAGCGATGCGTTGCTTCCAGGCCGCCCTCCATCGGTCACGTGACCTGTGCTGGTCAAAGTGTAAATAGGAATGTGAAGTTGTGTGGAATCCCTTTAATTAGCTGTGACTGAATGTGTTCGTCTTACGGTGGGATGGAATTTAAACTGCATGTACGCATCATAAAGCACAGTGTAGCCAAGGACCTGAGAGTAACTCTTAAGTGCCTGAATACTTCTGTTACCATGGTGATTGTTCTTCTGGAGCCCCGCCCTGATTCTCACTGTTTAGTGAATTTGTCAATTAAGTTTTGTTTGAGGAAAAAAAAATCTTAGTCGACTGTGTTGATGTAGAAAAGCTGTGAGAGCTAAAAACACCGTGTCACAGGTTTGCGTGAAGTGTCGCGCACGGGACGGAAATATCCGCACTGACTGCCATGTTTGTGATGTAATAAGATCATGGTGAAAGAAATAAAAGAGGTGTGTAACGGTTTCCTGTGTCTGTTCTGTGTGTGTGTGTGCATGTGTGTGTGTTAAAACAAAATAGTATTACAGCATTCTAAAACGAATTGGGATGAGAACAGGTGCACAGTCGTCCACGTTTGACCTAATCATGCAAATGAACTCACTGTGGTTCTGTGATTTGATTTGACACTTACTGACCTTTCAAGGTCACTCAAGGTCAAAGGTGACAAATTGAATGTCAATATGACATACATTAGACTTTAACCGATTCCTTGAAGTAGTTGCAAGCATCCTGATATGTGAGTAACGATCCAAAGGTTTGACCTTGGCCTGTGACCTTGACCTTTAACCCCCCTTCTTAAAATCAAATGACTTTGGTAACTCTCAAACATTAGGCCAAATTTGGAACAAATTAGTTCAAAACACTGAAACATAAGCACGGGACTGTAAACAACACCCTGCATGTTGGTGTAAAACAAGGGTGTAAAAATACTCCAGAGTCTCAAGGTGGAAACAGAGCTGCACATGTACACACACACACACACACACACACGTGACAACACAATGACATCTGATGACCCACGCAGTACAAAATGAGGGCGGAGCTGGACGTAGGTCGGTCCGCCTCGTGGCCCAGGTTTGTCCTGATGTTACTTAGTGGTTCAAATATTGACGTAAAATGACACATTCACATTATATCCTGTTTCTAACTTTACTGTTAAAGACCTTTTTGAAAAAAAACTGCACCCTGACAGAGTGCAGTGATGTTTCTTCAACACAAGGTCACTCAAGGTCAGAGTGTTTCCTGACTAATGAACCACAGGACCAACACATCAATGAGTCAGTAACCAGAGAATAATAAATGACATGATGACTGCAGCTGCTCAGGTAGTACATGGCTTCAAACCAGAGCAAAGCTGCAGTGATTAATCAGTGAAATGATCACCAATCAAAAACTATTTCAGTAACACTGGTCAACACGAGAACATGGAGTTTTTCAGTGGATTTTGGGACATTTGGGGGCGCTGAATTCAAATGTGGTGTTTTTTCTAATCACATCACGTTTTTAAGATATGAAAACATAGTTCTCGTCTTAAGCACTGAAGCAAAAGCTGCAGTCTCACACACCTCTACGACACCATAAACCATATTACGGCGTTTGATCACATTTCATGCACCTGGTTTATAAACTGCTTTTGTGCAATTAGTGGCGTCAAACTTGTGAGTGAATGAGCAACTTTTGCGTAATCCATTAATACGGAACATGCAGACTGCAAAAAAAAACAAAAAAACGTGATGTGACAGAGGAAATCTGAGTTCAGATTCAGCACCCAAAATGACCCTAAAGCAGTTCTCATAGTCAATGCAGGAATTCTTTTTTTTTTTTTACCAGTGTAAGGTTTTCATCACTTTGATTAATTTTACAAAATAATATTCAACTGTTTAAAATTAAACTACTGCGCTGCGCTCATGAAGTGCAAACCTCCACCAACACTAGTTTCCAATTCCACAAAATTTTACCACGGAAAAAAGTTTCAAGGTCAAAGTCCTGCTAGAAGTGTGTTGTCATAAGATAAATTAGATGTGATCATATGTCAGGAGGATGTATTTAGTTCATGCACTTGAATCAAAGTTTTGCTGGTGTTGTCTTTTTTTTCCTCTCTCTCTCTTTTACTTTTTTCAGTTTCTGAATTCTTTTTCAGATCTTTTTCACAGAACATTGGTTTTCTCTGCTCTGGACAATTTGTCATTACTTTTTGTCACTTGGACTGATAACTGGAAGACAAACAGGCAGAAAATTGGAACCGCCATCCAATTTTGATGGTGTCAGTGAATCCAGAACAGAAAAGTGAGGGTGACTGAGGAACTTTCATTGAGATTTAATGCAAAATGTAAACTAATGGGCCTTTTAATATTACATTCAAATGTCCACAAAATTCACAATCCAGATGACATCCAGTTCAAACTTTGTCAGGTGATAGTGAGTGTCAGTCTGCACCTCACTTTCGAATATGAGAGTGATTGGGGCACATTTGATTAAGCTATAATGAAAAACATACATTAAATGGGGTTTTCAATGTTAAATTTAAATGGCCACAAAATCTGTAATCCGGATCAAACTGTGTCAGTCAATAAAGGATACCATCCGACATAACGAAATTTATAAACGAAATGTAATCTTTTTTGACAGTTATGAATTTTTGAATATTCGTTCAATGTTCAAGAGAAGGATTTTTCCAAGATTTTTACTGTCTTTGATCTTTGACCTATGACTTTGAAAACTGAGTCAGTTCTTGCCTATCAATCAATCAACCAATTTTTTTATATAGCGCCAAATCACAACAAACAGTTGCCCCAAGGTGCTTTATATTGTAAGGCAAGGCCATACAATAATTACAGAAAAACCCCAACGGTCAAACGACCCCCTGTGAGCAAGCACTTGGCGACAGTGGGAAGGAAAAACTCCCTTTTAACAGGAAAAAACCTCCAGCAGAACCAGGCTCAGGGAGGGGCAGTCTTCTGCTGGGACTGGTTGGAGCTGAGGGAGAGAACCAGGAAAAAGACATGCTGTGGAGGGGAGCAGAGATCGATCACTAATGATTAAATGCAGAGTGGTGCATACAGAGCAAAAAGAGAAAGAAACAGTGCATCATGGGAACCCCCCAGCAGTAACTACAAGTAAGCCTGCAGTCTGAGAGCGAAGCGCTCTATTAGGGTGATATGGTACTATGAGGTCCCTAAGATAAGATGGGACCTGATTATTCAAAACCTTATAAGTAAGAAGAAGAATTTAAATTCTATTCTAGAATTAACAGGAAGCCAATGAAGAGAGGCCAACACGGGTGAGATATGCTCTCTCCTTCTAGTCCCCGTCAGTACTCTAGCTGCAGCATTTTGAATTAACTGAAGGCTTTTCAGGGAACGTTTAGGACAACCTGATAATAATGAATTACAATAGTCCAGTCTAGAGGAAATAAATGCATGAATTAGTTTTTCAGCATCACTCTGAGACAAGACCTTTCTAATTTTAGAGATATTGCGCAAATGCAAAAAAGCAGTCCTACATATTTGTTTAATATGCGCACTGAAGGACATATCCTGATCAAAAATGACTCCAAGATTTCTCACAGTATTACTAGAGGTCAGGGTAATGCCATCCAGAGTAAGGATCTGGTTAGACACCATGTTTCTAAGATTTGTGGGCCAAGTACAATAACTTCAGTTTATGAGTTTAAAAGCAGGAAATTAGAGGTCACCCATGTCTTTATGTCTGTAAGACAATCCTGCAGTTTAGCTAATTGGTGTGTGTCCTCTGGCTTCATGGATAGATAAAGCTGGGTATCATCTGCGTAACAATGAAAATTTAAGCAATGCCGTCTAATAATACTGCCTAAGGGAAGCATGTATAAAGTGAATAAAATTGGTCCTAGCACAGAACCTTGTGGAACTCCATAATTAACCTTAGTCTGTGAAGAAGATTCCCCATTTACATGAACAAATTGTAATCTATTAGATAAATATGTTTCAAACCACCGCAGCGCAGTGTCTTTAATACCTATGGCATGCTCTAATTTCTGTAATAAAATTTTATGGTCAACAGTATCAAAAGCAGCACTGAGGTCTAACAGAACAAGCACAGAGATGAGTCCATTGTCTGAGGCCATAAGAAGATCATTTGTAACCTTCACTAATGCTGTTTCTGTACTATGATGAATTCTAAAACCTGACTGAAACTCTTCAAATAGACCATTCCTCTGCAGATGATCAGTTAGCTGTTTTACAACTACCCCTTTCAAGAATTTTGAGAGAAAAGGAAGGTTGGAGATTGGCCTATAATTAGCTAAGATAGCTGGGTCAAGTGATGGCTTTTTAAGTAATGGTTTAATTAATGCCACCTTAAAAGCCTGTGGTACATAGCCAACTAATAAAGATAGATTGATCATATTTAAGATCGAAGCATTAAATAATGGTAGGGCTTCCTTGAGCAGCCTGGTAGGAATGGGGTCTAATAAACATGTTGATGGTTTGGAGGAAGTACCTAATGAAAATAACTCAGACAGAACAATCTGAGAGAAAGAGTCTAACCAAATACCGGCATCACCTGAAAGCAGCCATAGATAACGATACGTCTTTGGATGGTTATGAGTAATTTTTTCTCTAATAGTCAAATTTTATAGCAAAGAAAGTCATGAAGTCATTACTAGTTAAAGTTAAAGGAATACTCGGCTCAATAGAGCTCTGACTCTTTGTCAGACTGGCTACAGTGCTGAAAAGAACCTGGGGTTGTTCTTATTTTCTTCAATTAGTGATGAGTAGTAAGATGTCCTAGTTTACGGAGGGCTTTTTTATAGCGCTACAGACTGCATTTTTCCAGGCTAAGTGAAGATCTTCTAAATTAGTGAGATGCCATTTCCTCTCCAACTTACGGGTTATCTGCTTTAAGCTGGCGAGTTTGTGAGTTATACCACGGAGTCAGGCACTTCTGATTAAAGCTCTCTTTTTCAGTGGAGCTACAGCATCCAAAGTTGTCTCTCAATGAGGATGTAAAACTTGATGAGAATATCTACTCACTTACAGAGTTTAGGTAGCTACTCTGCACTGTGGTTGGTATATGGCATTGGAGAACATAAAGAAGGAATCATATCCTTAAACCTAGTTACAGCAGCGCTTTCTGAAAGACTTCTAGTGTAATGAAACTTATTTCCCCACTGCTGGGTAGTCCATCAGAGTAAATGTAAATGTTAGTATAAGAAATAATCAGACAGAAGGGAGTTTTCAGGGAATACTGTTAAGTCTTCTATTTCCCATACCATAAGTCAGAACAAGATCTAAGATATGATTAAAGTGGTGGGTGGACTCATTTACATTTTGAGCAAAGCCAATTGAGTCGAATAATAGATTAAATGCAGTGTTGAGGCTGTCCATTCTCAGCATCTGTGTGGATGTTAAAATCGCCCCACTATAATTATCTTATCTGAGCTAAGCACTAAGTCAGACAAAAGGTCTGAAAATTCACAGAGAAACTCACAGTAACGACCAGGTGGACGATAGATAATAACAAATAAAACTGGTTTTTGGGACTTCCAATTTGGATGGACAAGACTAAGAGACAAGCTTTCAAATGAATTAAAGCTCTGTCTGGTTTTTGATTAATTAATAAGCTGGAGTGGAAGATTGCTGCTAATCCTCCGCCTCGGCCCGTGCTACGAGCATTCTGACAGTTAGTGTGACTCGGGGGTATTGACTCATTTAAACTAACATATTCATCCTGCTGTAACCAGGTTTCTGTAAGGCAGAATAAATCAATATGTTGATCAATTATTATATCATTTACTAACAGGGACTTAGAAGAGAGAGACCTAATGTTTAATAGACCACATTTAACTGTTTTAGTCTGTGGTGCAGTTGAAGGTGCTATATTATTTTTTCTTTTTGAATTTTTATGCTTAAATAGATTTTTGCTGGTTATTGGTAGTCTGGGAGCAGGCACCGTCTCTACGGGGATGGGGTAATGAGGGGATGGCAGGGGGAGAGAAGCTGCAGAGAGGTGTGTAAGACTACAACTCTGCTTCCTGGTCCCAACCCTGGATAGTCACGGTTTGGAGGATTTAAGAAAATTGGCCAGATTTCTAGAAATGAGAGCTGCTCCATCCAAAGTGGGATGGATGCCGTCTCCTAACAAGACCAGGTTTTCCCCAGAAGCTTTGCCAATTATCTATGAAGCCCACCTCATTTTTTGGACACCACTCAGACAGCCAGCAATTCAAGGAGAACATGCGGCTAAACATGTCACTCCCGGTCCGATTGGGGAGGGGCCCAGAGAAAACTACAGAGTCCGACATTGTTTTTGCAAAGTTACACACCGATTCAATGTTATTTTTAGTGACCTCCGATTGGCGTAACTGGGTGTCATTACTGCCGATGTGAATTACAATCTTACCAAATTTACACTTAGCCTTAGCCAGCAGTTTCAAATTTCCTTCAGTGTCGCCTGCTCTGGCCCCCGGAAGACAATTGACTATGGTTGCTGGTGTCGCTAACTTCACATTTCTCAAACAGAGTCCAATAACCAGAGTTTGATCCTCGGCGGGTGTGTCGTCGAGTGGTGAAAAATGGTTAGAAATGTGAACGGGTTGGCCGTGCACACGGGGCTTCTGTTTAGAACTACGCTTCCTCCTCACAGTCGGCCTGCTTTCCCGGCTGCTCGGGATCTGCCAGAGGGAAACTAATGGCGGCTAAGCTACCTTGGTCCGCACCGACTACAGGGGCCTGGCTAGCTGTAGAATTTTCCACGGTGCGGAGCCGAGTCTCCAATTCGCCCAGCCTGGCCTCCAAAGCTACGAATAAGCTACACTTATTACAAGTACCATTACTGCTAAAGGAGGCCGAGGAATAACAACATTTCACACCCAGAGCAGAAAAGTGCAGGAGAGACAGGAGAAGCCGCCATGCTAAACCGGCTAAGAGCTAGTAGCTGCGCTAAGCTAGCGGATTCCTAAAGACACACAAAGTGAATAATGTGTAAATAATTTAGAGGTGATTCAGCAGAGGGAGTGCTTTAGTTAAGGCACGTGAAGATTACACTGTGAAACAAATCGTTATCTAGGTAACTAGATCAATCTAAACAGCTAACAGATACAGAAAAACACCGCTGTGCTCCGGAACAGGAAGTGATACAATACCGCAGTGAGCCAACCACCAGTAGAGGCAAGCCTATCAGGATATGAATCTTCAGGAAAGATTTCATATGAAAAATTGTGGGCTCCACGCTCTACACAAACAAACAAACAGGTGTGAAAACATCACCTCCTCCAGCTTTGTTAGCGGAGGTGATTATCTGCAGCCTGAAACTGGGCCACACAGACGTCACTCATATGACCGCTTTCACAGCTTCTTTGGCTTTGCTGAAACAGAAAAGTAAATAAAATAAAAGTGCTCCAGAATATTACCACTCATCCTGATGCTTCTCCAAATGTCCTGGTTTGTGTTCCTGCTCAAACTTTTTAAAAATACTTTTCACAATGTTACTCCAGATGCAGGACATTAGAATGAATGGGTTATTGGAGTGATTCTGGGTGAAGTCAGCTGATACAAACCTGTCCATTAAAACAAATGTTGTGGGCTGGGGTGTTTGGCTGGCTTTGTTTTTGTTTTCTGTTTCTCCTTCCAGGTGGTATGCGTTCAGTGGCTGACATGCGGCTGAGTATTAGGACCTCACCCTGAACACCTGAGGCTTGTTTTCACGTGCAGGTCATCAGGACTCACAGCTGTGGTGTATCTGTCTTGATCAGAGCTTGCTGCACTTAAACCTTGAATGCACAGTGTGTGTTTTCCAGAGATTCGACCTTGTGGCAGACGTGTGAGATCGACGTCAGGAGAACAATCTCACATTACAATGCAGAGACCGTTCCAGGTTTGACGCCATAGTCTGTGAAGGAGGATCGGGTGAGGTCTCACGTTCTTCAGCACACTTCCTGAGGTAATTTGGTTTTGGTGACTTTCATGAAGTAATGACAGTGGATTTGGTGTCCCTCACACCTTGTTATATTGAGCTGTTACGCTATGCTAATCGCCTAATCAGCTTCTGCTGCAGTGGAGATTTGAACTGAGTTGTTCTGTGCCTGCAGGATGAGAAGCTGAGTTATATTAAAGCCAGGAAGTGTTTGCTGATTGTGTGCACCTTTGAGCTGTGTCTCTCTGTGTGGAGAGTGTTGGACTCACCTCATGATTTCTTCCTTCACGACTCGGTTTGTCGCGGCTGCCTGGGGGTGTCGGCGGGTCCCTGGGTCCGAACTGCTGTGGCTCCGGACCGGTTTGCGCTGCTGAGAAGCGCGCCGTGTTTCCACCTCACCAGACCGCGGACCTTTTGGGTTGTTTACCACTCCACTCACTATTATGTTTATTAATTCTGTTACCTTTTGAACTGTGCTCTGCCTTATTTTATGCTGGGTCCTTCCAAACGCTGGGTCGGTGCTCCGACCGTGTCCGACACATAACAACAAAGCCACAGTCAGAACAGTGATCACAGATAAACACATGAATTACACACAATCCACTGTCCTGCTGACCCCCTCAGGTCAAATGAAGTCTTTGCGTTTTCATTCAGATTTCAAGGTTCTGCTACTAATCTATAAAATTGTTTCACAGACTGTCACCTCCCTACATAGCTGACCTAATTAAACCAGCCCAGGCTTACGTTCTCGGGTGCAGGACACTTTGTTTTCTAAGGTGAATAAGAAGTCTGTGGGTCACAGAGCTTCTCTTATCATGGCCCCTGTTCTGTGGAATGATCTCCCTGTGTCAATAAAACAGTCAGATTCTGTGGAGACTTTCAAGTCCAGACTTAAGATGCACTTCTTTTCCCTTTCGTATGGCAGCATACTGGTACAGTTTTGTTTTATGCTTTTTACTCTTTTAATGCATTTTATTAGTAAACGGAGCGTGCCGCAGCCTCAACTTTATCTAAATTCTGGGTCTTTTAGTG
>NW_022986473.1:0-40698 GCF_902500255.1 Thalassophryne amazonica
ATCCCGAATGTATAGTGAATGCCTTGCATGGCAGCACCCTGACATCGGTGTGCGAGTATGTATTGGTGAATGTGAGGCATCATTGTAAAACACTTCTGATGCTTCTGATGCACATGGAAAAGTGTGATATGAAAGCAGTCCATTTAGCATATTGGACACATTTTGTTGTATGCATGTACAATAAAATACCTTCTATATGGCTGAATGAATGAATGAATGAACCCACTGAGGCCGTCAGTTTAACAATGTGTCCTTTCATTTCAAAATGAAAAAGAATCTGCATCATGATCGAAATGAACAGAAATAATCAGAGGCAGCGCAGTGTGTGTGTGTGTGTGTGTGTGAGAGAGAGAGAGAGAGAGAGAGAGAGAGACAATCAGATGAACACTCACTAAACTTTTCCCACTTGATGAAAGCTGAATAAATTCCATGCTCGTGTTCTTTGTGGTCGCGCAGTTCGGCAAAACTCGTCACTTTCCGATGATCATTTTCCGGAATATCAAACTCGGAACCAAATATAGAACAGGGGGCGTTCCCGGCGCACCGGATCACACCTTTTATGGCTTCAACCCAACCGGAATTCCTCCTGATACAGAGGCCGAAGAGGAGCTGCACCGCCGCTCTGCCTGCGCTCTGTCTGTCTGTCTGTCTGTCTGTCTGTCTGTCTGTCTGTCTGTCTGTCTGTCTGTCTGTTTGTTTGTTTGTTTGTTTGTTTGTTTTTTGCAACAAGTCCGGCTGGTCCTGCTGTGAAGCGGATTCTCCGTTGACGAGTGATTCCCCTCTTCATCACGGAGCTTCCAGCCAATCAGCGTCAGCAGCACTGCGCTTACGCCTCTCCCATCGCCCCTCCCACTCCTGATTTGGGCAATGACGTCGGCCGCATTCAAAAGGATTCTCATATAAACAAAGCGGCGCCGGGGCCCCCGCTCCTTTACGCGACGCGCCGTACGCACAGGAGCGCATGAGGCTCACGCACTGACACGCACGGTGACCCGGTCCGGTCACACGCTCGGCTCGTCTACGCGGACATATTTGTCAATAAAGTTTGAGCACGCGGCGGTTTTTAGATGACGATGACGGCTAAAACTTTGGACAAAGTTCCGGTGAGTCTCGGCGGGTTCGTGCACCCGGACCCAGTTTACTCGGTGGATGATCTGTCAACGTCCGTCACCATCTTCCAGAACGCGGATCTGGGAGCGCACTACGACCAGATGACCGCGGCAGCAGGTAAGATGAAAAGTCACCGTCGTGATGTCACTCACACGCGGCTGAATCGCGCTGCAGTTGAATCCGTGCGTAAAGGCGCTAACGCTCTGCTTTGGACTGATCCGCAGATGGCTTGGTGAGCGCAGACATGAGTGCGGAGAAACGCTCCCTGGACTTCTCCTCTTACTCCGGCGGCTTCTCTCAGCCTCCGTCCCACCGGAACCAGACCTTCACCTACATGGGGAAGTTCTCCATCGACTCCCAGTACCCGGCCAGCTGGAATCCTGAGGGAGTCATCAATATCGTCTCAGCGGGATTCCTCGGCATGGCCCAGCCGGCGCCTCCTCCTCCTCCCTCCTCTTCAGCGTCCTCCTCCCCGGCTTCCTCAGAATCTCCCAGTCACTTTTCCAGCGGAAATTTGAGTTGCACCATGGCGGCTCAGAACCAGGCAGAGATGGACCACCAGCATCACCTGTACTCCCCTCCGCCTCCTTACTCCTCCTCTGGATGCGGGGAGGTCTACCAGGACCCCTCGGCGTTTCTGGCCACCTCCACCTGCCCCATCGCCTCTTATCCGCCGCCCTCCTACTCCTCCCCCAAACAGCCCGGCTCCTCAGACGCACCGGGAATCTTTCCCATCATCCCCGACTACTCGGGCTTCTTCCAGCCCGCCTGTCAGCGGGACATGCACACGGCGGGGATGCAAGACCGGAAACCTTTCGGTCCTTGTCCCCTTGACACATTCCGGGTGCCCCCGCCGCTGACCCCACTGAACACGATCAGGAACTTTACGCTGGGGGGTCCCACTGGTACTGGGTCAGACGGAGGAGCACCGAGGATGCCTTCTGCCTACAGCCCACAGAATCTGCCCCTGAGGCCGATCCTGCGACCCAGAAAATACCCAAACAGACCCAGCAAGACGCCCATCCACGAGCGTCCCTACCCCTGTCCGGCAGAGGGCTGCGACCGGCGCTTCTCCCGCTCCGACGAACTAACCAGACACATCCGGATCCACACGGGACACAAGCCGTTCCAGTGTCGAATCTGCATGCGGAACTTCAGCCGCAGCGACCACCTCACCACACACATCCGGACGCACACCGGAGAGAAGCCGTTCGCGTGCGACTTCTGCGGCCGCAAGTTCGCCCGCAGTGACGAGCGCAAGAGACACACAAAGATCCACCTGAGACAGAAGGAGAGGAAGTCCGCCGGCGCCTCCTCCGCGTCCAGCGGCTCCGGGATGGAGCAGCCGGGACCCGTCAGCGGGATCTGCTCCTAGTCTCCGCTTCGCTGTCACCATGGCAGCGTGACGCACACTAACCCACGAGGAGCGCACCAAACGGCGGCCTGTGCGCAATTACGCACAGCTCGAGGCAGCCGCGCGCACCGTGTACGGCGTGCACACATTACAATTAATTCCTAACGATGAACACGGCTGTAGTTTATTTTTTTTTTTTAACAATGCGCGCGCGCGCTGCGCAGTGCGTCAGTGTGAATTACTGCGGTAACGTGTGTGCGGACGCGCACGGACTCGGAACGCTTCTGTATATTTGGAACACATTTTATTTTTGTACGTTTATTGTTGTGTAACTCAAAGTGTTAACGAGTTGTGTTGTCACGTGTCACGCTGTGAATTTGTTGTGTTTGAAGCTTATTAAATAACAACCATCAGTTTGCGTCATTATTCCTCCAAACACGCACACTGGCGCATGTTATGTGCATGGAAAAGAATAATAATAAAAAAAATAAAACTGGTTGGAAAATAAAACGGGTAAATCCACCGGCAGCATGTGAAAGATTTCACCCACTCGTTGCGTGTGTGGGCCGCCAAGGTCAAAGTTCACTTAACACTTTTCTGATATTTGGTTTAGTGGGTGGAAAAAAAGCTGGAGGTGAACAAATCAAGCATCTTTCTGCACACAAGTTTTAGAAGAACCTTCATTTAAAAACAGAAAACTGTCACAGAAAATCATTTTTGTGTAGAGTTCAGGTCAATGGAACAAAACTGAATTTTATTTTGCAGCACGTCCAGATTTTAAGTGAAATGTTTCAAATCTTTTTTTTTCCTCTCTCACTTGCGCGTCAATCTGATGGTTCTGATTCCGGATCTGAACCTCGTCCACACTCATAAAAATACGAATTTAAATCTCATCAATTTAATGCAGCAAAATATTTTTAATGTTCAGGTGCAAAAGTTTAGCAGTTTTCTTTTTCTCTGTCTTCTTTGGGACAACAGAAAAAAACATTATTTTTCAACAAAAATCAAATTATGAATGAATTCTTTAATTTATTCGAACAAAGTAAAAATAAACATGAACATAATGTTCAAGGAAAATAAGAACGACGAGAATGAGAACTGCAGAAAAATGAATCTTAACTGAAAATAATACAAAAAATCAACTCAGTTTTTCAGTGTCTGAAAGGAACAAGTCGAAATTAGATTTTTTTTTTTTTTTTTTTTTATCAAATAAGCTAATTTATCAACTTGTAAACTTCATTATCAAATTAAATAATATTTCTGTGGGTGTAAATTATAGATAAAAAATTACTTTAAATAAATATAAATACAAACGTGACGTGTTAGTTTAAAAGGTTTTCGATGCATTCATCCTATAATTGATTAACTGTGTTGAAACTTTGAAAATAAAATTCTGTTTGGGTATTTTGCTGTGATAACAAACTGTCACGCTTCCACGCACACGCAAACGATGGCACACGAACAGATTCCGCAGCTGCACCAAAAGAACCGAACTTCTGCCACACTTTGATTCTTTTCCTTTAATCACAACGATCATAATTATTTTATCAACACTGACGTCACACAGGATGACGTCGTTTTCTGTAAATTATAAAGCGATGTTTATATATATATATATATATATATATATATATATATATATATATATATATATATATATATATATATATATATATATATATATAAATAAAAATAAATAAATAAATAAATAAATAAGTTAAACAAATAAACGTTTTCAAATCTGATTTGACCTTGCTGAGTAAATAAAAAGCTGATAAAGAGTTTTTGATATTTGCAAAAACTCTTTATCAGCTTTTTATTTACTCAGCAAGGTCAAATCAGATTTGAAAACGTTTATTTGTTTAACTTATTTATTTATTTATTTATTTATTATTACTCTCTAAAGAGGCTTTGCATGAGTTACACTGATTTATCTGTCATTATTCTTTTAATTCTAGATCCAGTGCTCCTGAGGAAAACATTCATTCATTCATTTTACTCGTTTTATATATATATATATATATATATATATATATATATATATATATATACAGCTGCACACACACACACACACACACACACACACACACACACACACACACACACACACACACACACACACACACACACACACACACACACACACACACACACAGTGAAGTGTAGCTTTGGCCAAAGCACAAAAACCTTAAATGCATCAATTTGCATTTTGAAAATCTGCAACTCACAAAACTACAAACTTATAGATTTAAAAAGACAAATTCCTCACACACAGGCAATTCCATTTATGCTACTGAGCCCCTTTGGAAGATTAAAATGTATTTATGACATTCTATTAAACCAGACAATGAGTAAAATCAGACTTTTTTTGTTCACCAGCAAAGTTGGGTGGAGGTTATTATTTTTGCCCATTTGTTAGTTTATTTCTTTGTGAACAGTCTGTAACCCATAATTTTTCATATATAGTTCTGAAATTTTTACAGAGGATTTATATCCTGATAGACAAGAACTGGTTAAATTTTCAAGGTCATAGGTCAAAGGTCAAAGTCAGGAAAAAATCTTGGAAAGCCCCTATCCTTTAACATTGAATGAATTTTCAAACATCCATAACTCGGTCAAAAAAGATTGAATTTTTTCATATTTGAGAGCATTATATAGAATGATTAATTGATCTGGATCTAATTCAAATTCCAGATTTTGTGGCTGTTTAAATTTAACATTGAAAAACACATTTAATGTATATTTTACATCATATCTTATTCAAACGTGCATGCAGCCGATCTGCTCTGTGTCAGCCTGATCCTGACTGATCTCAGAAGCTAAGCAGTGCGGTACCTGGTTTGTACTTGGATGGGAGACCTCTTTGTAACACCAGTGTGTGCTGTGTGTGTGTGTACACTGGACTTGCGTCAGGAAGGGCATCCAGCGTACAATTTGTACAAAATACGAACACGGATCGGGCTGTATCCTCTGTGGCGACCCCGAACAAGAGTGGGAGGAGTCAAATGGACAACAACAACATCCTAATCAAACGTGTCCCAATGACTCTCATATTTAAAAATGTGGTGCAGGCTGGCACTCACTATCACCTGACAAAGTTTGATCTGGATTGTGAATTTTGTGGACATTTGAATTTAATACTAAAAAGCCCATTTGATGTACATTTTGAATTATAGCTCAATCAGAAGTGTCTCACTCACTCCTTTTTCTGTTTATGGATTTACCTGCACCACCAAAATTGGATGGAGGTTTCAGTTTTGTGCCTGTTTGTCTTCGAGTTATCAGTCGGAAACCAAGTGCCAAAAACCAATGACAAATTGTGTATAGCAGAGATAACCAATGTTCTGTGAAAATTATCTGAAAAACAATTCAGAAACCGAAAAAGTTGAGAAAAAAAAAAACCTGACAACGCCACAAAAATACATTAGAATCAAGTGCATGAACTAAATACATCCTCCTGACATTTGTTCACATCTAATTTAGCTTATGAAAAGCCACTTCTAACAGGACTTTGACCTTGAAATTTTTTCCAAGGTAAAAATTGTGAAATTTGTGTTGGCGGAGGTTTGGTGCTCTATAGGTTTTGAATCAGTGAATTTGCTGTTTGGTTTTGACTTGCTGGTTGGATGAATCTGATCAAATGCTTTCATCACAGAATGTTTTTCCTGATGGAGCTTGAGCATGCAGGGACCAGAGGGGGAGGTCGAGTCAGGGAGACCGGGGACAAGCGGGCTTTGAACCTGTGTGGAAAGAGTGCTGCCCCACATATATCCAGTGAGAAAAGATTTTAACAGAAATGTTTGTCTTTATGTCAGGATTTAATGTTCTTATTTTTCTGATTGATTCAAAGAGTCTATCCATGTAATCTGAGCTGTGAAAGAAGAAACAAACAGATTCTGAACCCTTCAGGTTTGGAGCCAGTAAAGATCTTTTTGAACATCACTGGAGTTGACACCTGCTGAGCTGTAAAATGAATCCCTCCATGGAGCTTTGGCATCATTTATGACATCACAAAACAGAACTTCAACGTCAAAGGAAACACTGTCTACACAATCTAAATAAAAATATAAATTACACAATAATGGATTACGCACACTTTTGTCAATGTAACACAATAAATCAAGTTTACCATCAGTTGTGTTTAAATGACGGATGAAGGTAGTTAAGAAGTGTAAAGTATAAACTCTGAAGGATTCACAAGTATATGTGACTGGAGATCGTTTAAAATAAATGAATCACTGAATAAAATAAAAAGTAAGTCCCTCCAGCTGCTCCCTTGTTTGCATTCAAATCCGAGGTTGATGTTGATTTGGCACAGACCTCCAAACGACTACAATCTCCGAACTACTACAATCTCCAAAACACTACGATCTCTGAACCACTACGATCTCAGAAAGACTACAATCTCCAAAACACTATGATCTCCAAACGACTACGATCTCTGTCCCACATGAAAAGCATTTCCAAGTATCCCACTGGCCTTTTCTCTCACGAGTTTACATGTACAGTAGAGTTCAGAAAAATAGTAGTGCTATGTGACTAAAAAGATTAATCCAGGTTTTGAGTATATTTCTTATTGTTACATGGGAAACAAGGTACCAGTAGATTCAGCAGATTCTCACAAGACCAAGCATTCATGATATGCACACTCTTAAGGCTATGAAATTGGGCTATTAGTAAAAAAAAAAGTAGAAAAGGGGGTGTTCACAATAATAGTAGCATCTGCAGTTGACGCTACAAACTCAAAACTATTATGTTCAAACTGCTTTTTTACCAATCCTGTGAATCACTAAACTAGTATTTAGTTATATAACCACAGTTTTTCATGATTTCTTCACATCTGCGAGGCATGGAGTCAACCAACTTGTGGCACCTTTCAGCTGTTATTCCACTCCAAGATTCTTTAACAACATTCCACAATTCATTCACATTTGTTGGTTTTGCTTCAGAAACAGCTTTTTGATGTCACCCCACAAGTTCTCAATTGGATTTAGGTCCGGGGATTGGGCAGGCCACTCCAAAACATTAATTTTGTTGGTTTGGAACCAAGATTTTGCTCATTTACTAGTGTGCTTGGGGTCATTGTCTTGTTGAAACACCCATTTCAAGGGCATGTCCTCTTCAGCATAAGGCAACATGACCTCTTCAAGTATTTTGACATATCCAAACTGATCCATGATACCTGGTATGCGATATATAGGCCCAACACCATAGTAGGAGAAACATGCCCATATCATAATGCTTGCACCACCATGCTTCACTGTCTTCACTTTGAACTGTGGCTTGAATTCAGAGTTTGGGGGTCGTCTCACAAACTGTCTGCGGCCCTTGGACCTAAAAAGAACAATTTTACTCTCATCAGTCCACAAAATATTCCTCCATTTCTCTTTAGGTCAGTTGATGAGTGCTCTGGCAAATTGTAACCTCTTCTGCACATGTCTTTTATTTAACAGAGGGACTTTGCGGGGGATTCTTGCAAATAAATTAGCTTCACACAGGCGTCTTCTAACTGTCACAGCACTTACAGGTAACTCCAGACTGTCTTTGATCATCCTGGAGCTGATCAATGGGTGAGCCTTTGCCATTCTGATTATTCTTCTATCCATTTTGATGGTTGTTTTCCGTTTTCTTCCACGTGTCTCTGTTTTTTTTTGTCAATTTTAAAAGCATTGGAGATCATTGTGGATGAACAGCCTATAATTTTTTGCACCTGCGCATAGGTTTTCCCCCTCTCCAATCAACTTTTTAATCAGACTACGCTGTTCTTGTGAACAATGTCTTGAACGTCCCATTTTCCTCAGGCTTTCAAAGAGAAAAGCATGTTCAACAGGTGCTGGCTTCATCCTTACATAGGGGACACCTGATTCACATCTGTTTGTTCCACAAAATTGATGAACTCACTGACTGAATGCCACACTACTATTATTGTGAACACCCCCTTTTCTACTTTTTTTGTTGGATTTGTGAGAATCTACTGAATCTACTGGTACCTTGTTTCCCATGTAACAATAAGAAATATATTCAAAACCTGGATTAATCTTTTTAATCACATAGCACTACTATTATTCTGAACACTACTGTACATCTTGCTGTACTCCTGTCTCAGGGTTTCCAGTCGGGCAGTGACACTGTAAACATCTATATCTATATACATAAAGGGCTACATCTGTCTGTCTGTCCGGGATAAACTCCCAAACTATAATATGTAGCCCTAAAAACTATATATATTCTGAATCCTCATGACATGGGGAACAAACTGGTACCATTTTTAAAAAGTTGAACTGAAAATTACCCCCCAAATAGCCGGCTGTGGGTATAACCAGGCAGATTCAAATTTCCAGCCCTGTATATGTTTTGGCCATCTCTGTTTATTTAATCCCTTTCTACAGCACACTCAGCACAGCACAGCCACAGCACACTTAGCAAAACAACAACATGCTTAGGCTGAGGCTGTGGGTATGACCAGGCAGATTCAAATTTCCAGCTCTGTATATGTGTTGGCCATCTCTGTTTATTTAATCCCTTTCTTCAGCTACTTTATGTTCTCAACTGTTAAGCACCTGACTGTCCTGTACAACCCAGTTTGCCTTCCTGTCTGAATACATTCATTTTATGTTTGTAAAGTTGCAATGTAAAAACAGTGAAATACACCACTACCTCAATTTTGATTCATTGATATTTACATTTACTGTTACCTACCTTCTGTGTGTAATTTTGTTATAAATTTCATTGCAAAACAAAGTCTGCATGAAGGACTTCAAATGTGTTTGTTTTTTAACCAAGTATTTCCACTTAGTTTGGGGAGTCCACCTCTTATAGTTCTGCTGGACAAACTTTAGGCCATTAACTATTATATTTATAAGACATCAGCATTACAAAAACAAATGTTGGGCAATTGTTTTGATTAAAATGATTGGCATTTGCTTATGTCTAAAACAGGTTAACCCGGGCAGCGCCTGGTACCCCAGCTAGTAAAATAGAATTTAATATTTAATTAACAGTGAACCATGCTGACAATCAAACTACATTCAATGTGATCAAATGTCAGGAGGATGTATTTACTGCATGCACTTAAATCAAAGGTTTTTTGTGGTAGTGTCAAGTATTTTTTTCAACTTACTTGGTTTCTGACTGATAACTCGAAGACAAACAGGCATAAATTTGGAACTTCCATCCAATTTTGGTGGTACTGGTAAATCCATAACAGAAAAATGAGAGTGACTGAGGTGTATTTGATTGAGATACAGTTGTATGTAAAAGTTTGGTGCACCAATGATGATTTCCATGATTTTCCTTTATAAATCATTGGTTGTTTGGATTGAGGTTTCAGTTAAATATATCATATAGTAGATGAACACTCTGATATTTGAGACGTGAAATGGAGTTTCTAGTATTTACAGAAAGGGTGCAATAATTATTTAAACAAAATTAGGCAGGTGCATAAATTTGGGCACCCCAACTAGAAAAATACATCAATATTTAGTAGATCCTCCTTTTGCAGAAATAACAGCCTCTAAATGCTTCCTATATAGTCTGGATTCTGGTTGAAGGTATTTTGGACCATTCTTCTTTACAAAACATCTCCAGTTCAGTCAGGTTTGTTGGTTTCCGAGCATGGACAGCCCGCTTAAAATCACACCACAGATTTTCAATAATATTCAGGTCTCGGGACTGAGATGGCCATTCCAGAACGTTGTACGAGGTCTATTAGACAATAAACCGACCCTTTTATTTATTTTTTTAACTATATGGATTTGAATGACGTGTGATTCCACCAATCATGCTTGAACCCTCGTGCGCATGCGTGAGTTTTTTCACGCATCGGTGACGTCATTTCCCTGTTTGCAGGCCTTGAGTGAGATGTGGTCCCGCCCTCTCGGCTGAATTCCTTTGTTTCACACGCTGCTCGAGATGGCGCGCGTTGCTTTATCAACATTTTTTCTGGACCTGTGAGGAATATCCGAGTGGACACTATTTGAGAAATTAAGTTGGTTTTCAGTGAAAAGTTTAATGGCTGATGAGAGATTATGGGGTGTTTCTGTCGCTGTAAGGGCTTCCCACAGAGCAGGACGTCGTGCAGCGCTTCCAGGCATGATGTTGAACAATCTTTGTTTTCAGGTCATTTGAGAGTTGTTTAGAGGCTCCCATGTTGCCACTCATTAGAAGAGATGCAAAGAGGGGAAACATTTGCAAACTGCCACCTTAAATACCCTTTCTCATGATTGTATTCACCTGTGTAAGGAGGTCAAGGGTCAATGAGCTTACCAAACCAATTTTGTGTTCCAACAATTAGTGTTACATGTATTCAAATCAATAAAATGAAAAGGGTGCCCAAATTTATGCACCTGCCTAATTTTGTTTAAATAATTATTGCAGACTTTCTGTAAATACAATAAACTTCATTTCACTTATCAAATATCAGTGTGTTCATCTGCTATATAATATATTTAGCTGAAATTGCTGATCCAAGCAACCAATGATTTATAAAGGAAAATCATGGAAATCATCAGGGGTGCCCAAACTTTTGCATACAACTGTATAATGCAAAATGTACACCAAATGGGCTTTTCAATATTAAATTCAAATGTCCACAAAATCCACAATAGGTGACATCGGAACAAACTCTGTCAGGTAATAGTGAGAGCCAGTCTGCACCTCACTTTCAAATATGAGAGTGATTGGGGCACGTTTGATTAAGATATAATGTAAAATATACAATTCAATTCAACTTAAAATTATTTCATTCAAATAAACAATGAAGCAGTCTAACCTTACCAACCCCTAGAGGAAGCACACAGGCAACAGTGGAACATCATCTGAGGGAGTTTTTCTTTCCATTCCCAATAAATGGTGTTTTCAGTGGCCACAATATCTCTACTGAGCTCCAGCTTAAACTTTGTCAGTTGGCAAAGGATACCATCCTACATAACACTCTCAAATGTGAAAGAAACTCAATATTTTTTGACAGTTATGATTTTTTTTTAAATTTGTTCAGTGTTAAAGGATCGGGATTCTCAAAGATTTTTCCTTAATTTGAGCTTTGACCTATGACCTTGAAAACTGAATCAATTCTTGCCTATCACGACATGAATCCTCTGTAAAAATTTCATGATGATATACTTAAAATTGTGGGTTCCAGGATGTTCACAAACAAAGAAACAAGCAAAAACATAACCTCTGGTAGTTAAGAACCACGCATACGGTGCCTGTACAGAATGTGCCATTTTTATTGTTTGCTCATTAGCAGGGTTCTAGCTAGGACCATTTTAGTGCTGGGCGATTTGATACAAAGAAAATGAGAAATATATTTCTTACTACTTTAATTATTGGTTTAAGATGGCAAAACTATTACTCTATAAGCTTGAAATATGATCAAATTGGTACATTTTCAGCAACATTTCAGTTCATTTTTTGGAAATTCTGTGCTGGGTGGCACAGCCAATTTGAACCAGAGAGCCGGGCAGAAATTTTCAGTGCCGGGACTGCCCGGTGCCGCCCACCATGGCTAGAACCCTACTTGTTAGAGCCCTTCTTCAGCTGATATCATCCCCCTACAACAGAGCCTAAAGGCCTTTTTAAGCTTCTACTACTGTACTCTGTAACTCTGTGGCCATGCAATTGCTTTGATGCAGTTGTGAGCTTTTTGAAGTTCTCTGTTGGGGTTGGTGAGTGTCACAATGCAATTCACTGCCAGAACAGTAGGGGGAGCAACATTTTTTGTGAACATCAGACCTACTCCCCCATGAAAGTTGCTGACTGTGAAACCAGAACAGTGAGATTCAAGAAATGATGTAGGGAGCAGACCAATGACAGCCCGTGCAGTCTCTGTGCACTCGCTGTCATCTCAACGTGTAGTTACAATTTTTAGGAGATGCAAGTCAGGCTTTGGAGAGAGGCTCAGAGGGGGTTCACTATGACGCAGAAAGCACTGCATGGCTATAGAGTTGTGGATATGGAGTAGTATAAATTGGATTTAAGAGCCGTTAAAGGGTTCTTATCGTGTAGAGGGAGGAGGAGGCTCCACCAAGAAACCACGTGTAAATAAGTATCCACACCCTTTGCTCAATACAGTGTTGATGCACCTTTGGCAGCAATTACAGCCTCAAGTCTTCTTGAATATGATGCCACAAGCTTGGTGCAGCTATCTTTGGGCAGCATCTGTCAAGCTCCATCAGGTTGGATGGGGAGCGTCGGTGCACAGCCATTTTCAGATCTCTCCAGAGATGTTTAATCAGATTCAGGTCTGGGCTCTTGGTGGGTCACTCAAGGACATTTGTCCTGAAGCCACTCCTTTGATATCTTGGCTGTGTGCTTAGGGTCATTGTCCTGCTGAAAGATGAACCGTCGCCCCATTCTGAGGTCAAGAGCACTCTGGAGCAGGTTTTCATCCAGGATGTCTCTGTACATTGCTGCATTCATCTTTCCCTCAATCCTGATTAGTCTCTCATGATGCTGCCACCACCATGCTTCACTGTAGGGATGGTACCTGGTTTCCTCCAACCATGACACCTGGCATTCTTACCAAAGAGTTCAATCTTTATCTCATCAGACCAGAGAATTTTGTTTCTCCTGGTCTGAGAGTCCTTCAGGTCCCTTTATCAAACTCCAGGTGGGCTGCCATGTACCTTTTACTAAGGAGTGGCTTCTGTCTGGCCACTCTACCATACAGGCCTGATTGGTGGATTGCTGCAGAGATGGTTGTCCTTCTGGAAGGTTCTTCTCTCTCCACAGAGGAATGCTGGAGGCCACTCTGCTAACTGGGACCTTCAAAGCAGCATAAATGTTTCTGTTTCTTCCCCAGATTTGTGCCTCGAGACAATCCTGTCTTGGAGGTCTCCAGACATTTCCTTTGACTTCATACTTGGTTTGTTCTCTGACATGCACTGTCAACTGTGGGACCTTCCTTATATGTAGACAGGTGTGTGTCTTTCCAAATCATGTCCAATCAGCTGATTTTACCCCAGGTGGACTCCAATTAAGTCACAGAAACATCTCAAGGATGATCAGTGGAAACAGGGTTCAGCTGAGTTCAATTTTGAGCTTCATGGCAAAGACTGTGAACACTTACGTATGTACAACCCCAATTCCAATGATGCTGGGATGTTGTGAAAAATGAAAATAAAAACAGAATACAATGATTTGCAAATCCTCTTCAACCTATATTCAATTGAATACACCACACAGACAAGATATTTAATGTTCAAACTGATAAACTTTATTGTTTTTGTGCAATTATTTGCTCATTTTGAAATGGATGACTGCAACACATTTCAAAAAAGTTGGGACGGGGCAACAAAAGACTTGGAAAGTTGATGAATGCTCAAAGAACACCTAATTGTAAACAGGTAGGTGTCATGACTGAGTATAAAAACAGCATCCCAAAAATGCGCAGCCGTTCACAAGCAAAGATGGGGTGAGGATCACCACTTTGTGAACAACTGTGTGAAAAAAAATAGTCCAACAGTTTAAGAACAATGTTTCTCAACGTTCATTTGCAAGAAATTTAGGAATTCCATCATCTACAGTCCATAATATAATCAGAAGATTCAGAGCATCTGGAGAACTTTCTACACGTAAGCCGCAAGGCCGAAAACCAACATTGAATGCCCGTGACCTTTGATCCCTCAGGCACCACTGCATTAAACACCAACATCATTGTGTAAAAGATCTTACTGCGTGGTCTCAGGAACACTTCAGAAAACCATTGTCAGTTAACACAGTTCATTGCTACATCTACAAGTGCAAGTTAAAACTCTATCATGCAAAGTGAAAGCCAAACATCAACAACATCCAGAAACACCGCCGCCTTCTCTGGACCCGAGCTCATTTGAAATGGACAGACACAAAGTGGAAAAGTGTGCTGTGGTCTGATGAGTCCACATTCAAACTGCAAGACAGCAAGACAATGCCAAGCTACATTCTGCACGTGTTTAAAATTTGAAATGATGCTGTTCAGATTCAGTTTTTATGTTATCATTCAGGGTGGGATATTGAAATATAACTCATTTTCATAATTCATTCATTTTAATTTTTCATTAGCTCATCCCACACTTTCCTATCTTTGGCCAAGTCCTCTCAGTCTTCCTGGGGAATCCCAAGGAATTTCCAAGCTGGGAAACAGGCCCTCCAGCATGTCCTGGGTCTTTCCCGGGGTTTCCTCCTACTTGGACATGTCTGCACGACCTCCCTAGAGTGAGATGATCAGGGGGCATCCTCACCAGATCACACCAGATTATCAAACCACCTCAGCTGACTCCTTTTGATGCAAAGAAGCAGCAGGTCAACTTCCAGGTATTCAAGCTTCTCACCCTGTCCAGAAGTGTACGTCCAGATACCCAACAGAAGAACCAAATTTCTGCCGCGTGTATCCACAATCTTGTTCTTTCAGTCATTACACAAAGTTCAAGACCCCAGGTAACGAGTTTTTCATGAAGGGCCTACTCCCCCATGGAAGTGCACCTATTGCTCTGGTTGGGCAATCAACTGGTAAACCGAGAGGCTCGCCTTCTGACTCAGCTCTTTTTTCACCATGATGGTCCAGTACTGTGTCTGCAGGACCTCAGACACAGCTCAATTCTGTCTATTGATCTCACGCACCATCTCACCTTGACTTGTGAATAAGGCCCAGAGATACTTGAACTCCTCCACTTGGGGCAATAACTCTCCCCTAACCCAGAGGGGATGATCCACACACTGACACAGTCGCATGGTCTTAGATTTGGAGGTGGTGATCCTCATCCCAGTTGCTTCATACTCTGCCTCAAACCTGTCCAGTGCACATCAGAAGTCAATGTCTGATGAGGACAACAGAACCACATTATCCTGCAAAAGCAGAGATGCAACTCTGAGGTCACCAAACTGGACACTCTTCAATCCCTGACTCACAAACAAGATTGTTGACAACACGCAGTCCTGGCAGAGTCCAACACCCACTGCGAACAGGTCAGATGTGATGCTGAGAAAGCAGAGACAGCGCCAACTTTGGTAGAAGAGACTAGACCATGTGTTGCAGCAGACCAGGTTCCCCAACTACCACAGCACCATCCACAAGACACCTCGGGGTGCCCGGTCACAGGGCAGCTCCAATATATGTGGGAGGGTAAAAAGCTGGTCCACCAGACCACAGACAGGTTGGAACACAATGCTCCTCCTGAATACAAGGTTCACCTGTCGTTCTCGGTCTCCTCTCTACCATCTTGACATAGGCTTTCGCTGGGAGGCTGAAAAGTGTGATTCCTTAACAAGTACACACAACCCCCCCTCCCCCTTTTTTTAAAAAAACAATGGGACGCACCACCAGTTTTCCACTCCAGAGGTACTGTCCCACACTTCCATGGAACATTGTATGAGGATGTCAGCCATGACAGAGCAACAACATCCAGAGACTTTAGCATCTCAGGAGGAATCTCATCTGCCCTTGGCGACTTGGCACTGAGGAGTTCTTTAACAATATCACAGACCTCCGTCAAAGAGACAGCACCAGACCCACCTGAACCTTCACCCCCTGCCTCCTCTGAAGAGGGTATGTCAGGAGGTTCAAGGAGATCCTCAAAGTGTTCCTTCCATCACCAGACAATATCTCCAGCCCAGGTTTGCAGCTCTGCAGCCTTTCTGAAAACAGCTGAAGGATTCTAATTCAGTTTCAAGCAGCACATTTATCAACTCGCAGACGTGAAATTAACAAGGACTCGGAAAACACAACAAGTGTCAACCTCTGAGGAAAACTGGAGTGTTTCTGCCAAACTCACACTGCCTGTAGTAAACACACATGTGACTCAGACGGATGAACCACATGTCCATAAACTGAAAAGTTAGTGGTTCAAATCCTGCTTGTGGTCACAAACGTCCTTAATGATTAAAACAGAGCCTAAGTAAGTGAATGTGAAGCACCATTGCTCAGCATCTGGACAACCTGAATGAATGAAACCTGAATGCAGCAACGTGAGACTTAAAAAATTGAACGCAGCAACGTGACAGACTGTTAAAAAAGTGAACGCAGCAATGTGTCAGACTTTGTTAAAAAAAAGTGAACGCAGCAACGTGACAGACTGTTAAAAAAGTGAATGCAGCAATGTGACAGACTTTGTTAAAAGTGAACGCAGCAATGTGACAGACTTTGTTGTAAAAGTGAACGCAGCAATGCGACAGACTTTGTTATAAAAGTGAACGCAGCAATGCGACAGACTTTGTTAAAAGTGAACGCAGCAATGCGACAGACTTTGTTAAAAGTGAACGCAGCAATGTGACAGACTGTGGAAAAGGGAATGCAGCAATGTGACAGACTGTGAAAAAAATGAACTGTTGTGGTTAGAGGTCCAGAGGGGACCGGACCGGTTCAGGCAATGGACTCAAATGCTGGGAGCAAGGACGAGACAGGAGTGAACGAAAGGAGATTTATTTACAATAATGGATTCAACAAAGGATTTAATAGTGCTGAAGCTGGAGCTGGTGCCTACAGAGCCGAGACAGGGCCCGCAAATCCTGCTTGTGGTCATAAATATCCTTAATGATTAAAACAAAGCCAAAGTGAGTATGAAACACCACTGCTCAGCATCTGGACAACCTGCTTAAAGATGAAAAAAATAACTGCCTCAAAATGGTTCCAAATCTAAAGAAACGGACAGAGTTTAGGGCCCCTTCACACAAATCTCATTTGATTGGATGAGTTAAATATACTCTCAGTACAAACATATTTGACTGTTTTCACTTGAAGAAAATTTTCAGCATGAAAGTGAAAACAGCTTTTTTGACATTTACAGAAAAACAAGTTATATTTAAACAAATAACAGATGTTAGTAAGCACAGCGGCGTCCATTCCTCAACAAAAGGACAACATATGAACATGTGCAGGAAGTGGACTTTCTTCAAAACGGAATGAGCCTCAGTGATCCGACAGACACAACGATCGCCACCAGCAGCAGCAGCTTCAGGAGAGACGGCTTTAAGACTTTATTATTATTATTATTTCAGTCAGAATTAAATTTAACACCGAAGTCACAATAATGTTCTACAGCCAAGTGCTGCTGGCAGATCTGCTGGCTCTGGAGGCCACGGCTGAACTCTGACACATCACACATTAGTAATCTGAGGCATTGTCTTTGTAGTGAGGATGTTTGTTGCCGCTCATTCCACTGAAACGGGTCCAACCGCTGCCGAAATTTGCCAAGTAATGATCATCACAACCATCTCGATGAGAGATTAAATTTTCTTTTTGTTGTATCGCCAAGGCTTCACGTTTGCCAACATGATTGTTTTGTGAACATCTCACTGATACTTCCGTACAGTCACTAACATCATGTCTACTCCTGTTGCAGAACTGAGAAGTCAATGCCAAACTAACTTTTCCATCAGCAACAGTCTGAAAATACACTAAACAATTATCAATGGAAGAAGTCGGACATTGGTCATGTGATCTGCATAGCAACCCGGTCTCCGCTGGCTGTTCAGCCAATTAAATACAAATCTAGAGCCTAAAGCAACTGACGTTTGCCTGCTGAACACAAAGAAACACTGTCACCTGGTTTTAATAACTCACACTCACTCCATGCAATGACGTGCGTGAGTTTTAAAGTTCTCTGGATTATGCTTTATTATGGACTAATTTGACCCTCAACAAGCTTTTCTTTCTACCATCATCACCTCCAAATCAAAAGTAAGCTGTACAATTTCATCTTTTTCAGACTTCGTGCTGTAAATGTCCGTACTTTTCTGATCTATTTGTAATCAGCATGTGCACTGCAAAAACTATTAAAATATGAAGGCAGATGGAGTGAAAGATGGAGCCAAATCACAGCCTTTTGTGTCTGATTCAGGCTGCGGGTCCGAGTCCGAGCATGGTTTGAAAAAAAAATGGTCTGGGTTTTAATCACAGAAATGACTCCAATCCCACTTTCCTCAAATCAGCAAGTCTCAGAGCTGAACTTTAATTTGTACCTCTGTTACTGTGCACGTCCAGACTGCTCAGGGTTTTTAACGGAAATACATTGTGATCAGACAGGATTTTATTCGATTTGAGCGAAAAATCCATTATACAAAATCCGTTATACAGTGTTTATTACGTGGAAAACAACACAGAAACTTTGGGACTTGTTTTTGTCGAGTGACTGAGAATATCTGGTTTACACAATGACAGTTTACGTGAGTTTTTACTGAACATGGGAAAGAACAATAAATTTATCTCTCAAAAGTTTGATGATGATGTCGGCTTCCATCCCACGCTGACTTTATTTTCCCAAATTTTTCTTCTGTTTGGATCTGAAGCTATTATTGTTCTCTCTGTATATATGCTGCCACTCGGGTCAGTTTTTAGAAAATATTTCTTTTTACTGCTTTGCAGATGATCTGCAAATTTATTTTCCGCTGTACCCAGGCAGAGACAATTTTAAACTTTTGAATAATTGTTTGAAGGAAGTGAAGGACTGGTTGACCCATAACTGTCTTAATCTGAATGACTCTAAAACCGAGATTGTGGTATTTGGGAACTCATTTGATGCCACTGCTCTGGTCTCGCTGAGTAACCACTGCCACCCGTCTGTAAGGAATCTTGGTGTCATCTTTGACAGTTCTTTTAAATTTGAAAAGCAAATTAACTCTGTAATCAAGTCTAGCTTTTTTCAGCTTCGTCTCCTGGGTAAAGTTAAACCTTATTTGCCCCGGGCTGACTTGGAGAGAGTGATTCATGGTTTTATCACTTGTCGTTTGGACTATTGTAACTCCCTGTATGGCTTGATCCATTCATCGCCTGCAATTGGTCCAAAACGCCGCAGCGCGGTTGCTTACGGGCACCAGAAAGCGGGACCACATAACTCCTGTACTGGCCTCTCTGCACTGGCTTCCAGTCAGTTACAGGATTCATTTTAAGTTGTTGTTGGTTTTTAAATGTTTAAATGGATTGGCTCCCTCCTACCTCTCCGAGCTTCTGTCGGTTCATGCTCCAGGTTGAACTATGAGATCGGCCAATCAACTGACTCTGGAAGTGCCGAGATCCCGGCTGAAAACCAGGGGAGACCGTGCATTTTCAGTGGCGGCACCGAGACCCTGGAACGGGCTTCCTTTGAATGTTCGTATGGCCCCGTCTTTAAACATCTTCAAGTCTTTATTAAAATCTCATTTGTTTGCTCTGGCTTTCGACTCAAGCTAGTCGATTCCTGATTTAGTTATGATTATCATTTTAGCTATTTTGTTCATGTGTTTTTTATTACTATTATTATTTTTGGGTGTGTGCAGCACTTTGGGCAGTTTTTCTATATTAAATGTGCTATATAAATAAAATTGACATTGACAGGAATCTGTACATCTTGAAGCCCTTGCTGTGTCTATTTCTGCATCCAAACGGAAACAACCCGGCATTTTCAGCTTAGCATTTTCAAAATAGTTGTATTTACACGCAGAGAGACTAACAGCGAACGCTATTTCGAACCCAAGATGGCACCATGAGTCATGTGACCGTTTTTTTTTCGACTCGTCATGTCGCCACTCTAATGAAAGCATGAGTGAAACGCAAACATTCACCAACACGGAAAAGGTGCCGCTGGTGCCATGACAATCACACAACAATGACATCATGTCATCTGCCTCTATTAACAACAAAAATAAACTTCTTCTTTGCCTTTATCCACATTTATAGTCCAGCTTTAGAGGAGCATACTACCACCTACTGTATCAGAGTGTGTGGAAGCATGGAATTAATTATTCGAAGTCAATACAATACAAAACCTGAAGCAATAAAATGAAAAATAAACAAAAGGTACAAAAATATCTTCAAGTGTAGGAAACAGCACAAGTTTGACCATTTTAGCATAATACTGCACTTTTAAAATACTGAACAAGATCAGTCTGAGAGCGCTGAAGTTTATTGAGAGCCTACAGCGTTGATACGTTAGTTCCAACAGTGGGCTATTTTTTACAAAAAACAATTTTCTAACTACTCTTCACCCAGGTGAAGCATCTCCGTGGACACCTTCAGAAGTCTGATCCTTAGTCGAGGCACTTTTTTTTCTCAGCTCCACCCCAACAAGATTTTAAACAACAATAATGTTGACGTTCACCTCAAACCATTTATGGAAATCCAGTGACGTCATGGACACAGTGAACGCCACTGTTTATGTATCATTACCGCTAAAACATACCCTGAAATACTGCGGTAGAAGTTTGTTCGTCCTCAAAACACACTCAGCTGGTCAATGACAGAGTGAAAGGTTTTCTTGTGTTCACACAAACACGTTCAGTTTGTCAATAACAGAGTGAAACAGTTTCATGTGTTCATCACAAGCACGTTCAAGTGGTCAGTGACAAAGTTAAATTTTTTTTGTGTGTTCACACAAACGCTCAGCTATTTAACAACAGAATGAAACTGTTTTTGTTTCATGTGTTCATCACAAACACACTCAGCTGGTTAATGACAGAGTGAAACGTTCATGTGTTCATCATAAATACACTCAGCGGTAAGGGAGAGAGTGAAACATTTATATCTTCATCGTAAATATGCTCAGTGGTGACAGAGTGAAACATTCATCTGTTCACATAAATACACTCAGCAGTAAGTGAGAGTAAAATGTTTATCTATCATAAATACGCTCAGCTGTGACAGAGTGAAACATTAATGTGTTCATCGTAAATACGCTCAGCGGTAAGTGAGAGTGAAACATTAATGTGTTCATCGTAAATATGCTCAGCGGTAAGTGACAGAGGGAAACATTCATGTATTCATTACAAATACACTCATGGGGAAACGACAGAGTGAAATGTTTATGTGTTCATTGTAAATACGCTCAGGGGTAATTGACAGAGCGAAACGTTCATGTGTTCACTGTAAATACGCTCAGGGGTAATTGACAGAGCGAAACGTTCATGTGTTCACTATAAATACGCTCAGGGGTAATTGACAGAGCGAAACGTTCATGTGTTCATTGTAAATACGCTCAGGGGTAATTGACAGAGCGAAACGTTCATGTGTTCACTGTAAATACGCTCAGGGTTAATTGACAGAGCGAAACGTTCATGTGTTCATTGTAAATACGTTCAGGGGTAATTGACAGAGCAACACATTCATGTGTTCATTGTGACACAGTCACCCTGCTGAAATCTCTGTGTGTCTGAGGCGTGTCCGGCAGAGTCACCGGTTTTCAGTCTCGAGTTTTGACGTCCTGGGATCCAGTAGAACCTCAGATGTAAACAGCAGGGCCGGGGTAGGACTCCCCACCGCACCAGAACTCCTCTGGCTGAGGGATTTCTAGCAGCCACGCCTCCTTCTCCTGTCCCTGCACCTCCTCCTTGCCACATGCTCCTCCCTCTGCCACAGTCTGCAGGACTTTGTAATAGTGGCAGTCCCGCCCATCCTCTGGGTTGTACGGCGGTGCCAGGATGTCCAGGAAAGCAGCTGGCCCTTCCAATGCGTCGATCTGATGGAGGTTATCCCGCACAGGAGTAAGGAGGCATGGCCCGCTCTTCTCCGAGTACTCACAGACTGAACGTAGCACTGAGCGCCGGAGCGAGGCGGTCTGGAACGGAGCTAAAGGAGGCTCAAAATAAGGCGGGGCCACACCGACAGGTAGGGCGTCCTCCTGCTTGTCAAAACAGCGGACCCTCACCTTCCCATAGAGAACCTGCAGCAGAGAAAGACGAGTCACGAACACGCGACAAACAGACGGACTGTTTCACTGTGGAAACAATTTAGACAGCAGCTCCAACGTTCAAGAAAATCAAATGTGGAACCAGGGTTCTCAGCAGGACTTTTTTCTCCGTGTAATGGGATGGAAAAATCACCTTAAAAAGCCGAGGGTTCAGGTGCTGCTTAGGCTTCACCCCCCCGAAGCTTTTGCATTATGGGCATTACGCAGCGAAGACCTTCACCTGATTAAATGTCCTCAGAGTCCAGCTCACCTGCCGTCTCTGCAAACGCCCACCTGCTGCTACGCTTCTAAATTAACAAAGGCTCTTTAAACAGCAACTATTGTATTATTTGAAAAAGCTGTTTCAGTTTATATTTTAACATTAAATGAATGAATCAATAAACATGTCCAAGAAGTCAAAGATCAGTCAATAAGACATTTGCACAGGTAGAAGAAGGCCCCACCCCTATTGTGCACAATTTAAAAACATTCACAATCACTAGAATAGTCAAATTCATATTTTGGTAATTAGTCTGGGCTGATTGCATCAAAATCAATCACATAGTCAGTGAGGACATAATTAAATGCTGAAATGACTCAATTAAAAAATGAATTCATCATGAGGTTTATGTCCCATTTAGAAATCCTAATTAACATACATCATCTCCTGTTGTGTTTATAATAAATATTTATATTTATTTACGGTGTCTTTTCCTGGTTGAAATGCAGATATGAATGAATGAATCTACCAGAGTTAAAAATGTACACATTACTTTTCATGCTATTTTATTTGTCTGAAAATAAATGCACAAGGTTCCTTATAATGTTAATCAAGAAATTGTCTCATCTGAAACAAGAACAACAGAAGTTATGGTTTTAATTTACAAACATCAAACATTTCTAAAATAATCTTTTTTTTTTTTTACTTAAAATTATTTCAATGACAAGTTTTTTTTAATGTAAGAAATGTTTTTTTCTTTTTTACTTCAAAATGTAGAGTAATTAGAAATTAATCTTGAAGTAAAAAACATCACATTTGTAAAGATTTTCTTTAGTAAACTGCTGTGTATAAATTAGCAGTTCTGTGACACACATTTCTACACTCTTCCATGTTTTGGCCTGACCCCTCCTTTCTTTTGGCTTTAAAGTAAGGCTGTAACAAAGATTTAAAAAGCTGATGGCTTTACTTCACAATATCTGGCCCTCCAAATGCAGGCAATAGTGTTTCAGAGGATTACAAATTAAAAAATTTTTTTCTGGGGGACAATGCCCCCGATACCCCCTACAATGCTTGAGCCATGCGGCTGTGCTCAGACTGGGGGAGCGCTGAGACTGTGACACCAGGATAAGTTCTCCCCCACAAAATAAGCATGTTAAATACGAACAAATAAAAACTGTCTGTGTGAAGTGGTGGATGATTCTCGCTTCTTCCCACAACAACAGAAAAGAGTTTAGCGACTTTAATAAGCAGCACAACTGACATATTTAAATGGCTTTGACAGAGATTGATGAATAAATTGTGGACCTGATGCTACTAAATCAGAACCAGCTGGTCCACCTTCAACATAGAGAAATGATCATTTTCCCGTTACACACCCTTAAAAACAACGGCCCAACTGCAGCAGAATTTTTCTCAGGTGTAACAGGCCATTACTCTGTTATAACACCATGGAGAACCCTGGGCACTTTGACCCATTTCATAAAACAAACAGTGACTGAGCTACAAACAACAAGATGTTTTTGGAGGTTTTGGGCCCAGTGAGGCAACACGCAGCCTGTCAAATAGAAAAAGAATGTTGGGGGGGAAAGCACCTGATAAACTGCTAAACTACCTTCATCTTGAAATTGTGCCTGAACACATTAACAACTGGAAGAAAAAAAGTTGACTGTAAATCACCTGAGACATGATGGAACTTTACGACCTGCAGCTTGTTCACGTTCGTCATTAAAGAAATTTTGTTGTGTATGGGGCAGCCGGTGCTTGCAATTATAAATCGTAGTTTGTCTTCTGGGGTGGTTCCGGCAAAATTTAAACATGCAGTGGTCCAACCTTTGCTTAAAATACCCAGTCTCGATCATACGGTTTTGACTAATTATAGGCCCATTTCTAAACTGCCTTTTCTGTCTAAGGTTTTAGAAGAAATTGCTTATTGTCAATTAAGCAATTTTTTGAATGAAAATGGGATTCTGGAAGAGTTTCAGTCAAGTTTTAAGCCATTTCATAGCACAGAGTCTGTATTAGTTAAGGTTTTTAATGACATTTATCTCACATGTGATGCTGGGAACTCTGTTATCTTGCTCGATTTAATGGCTGCTTTCGATACAGTTGACCACAGTATTTTATTATCTCGACTACATCACTTGGTGGGCATTGGTGGTACTGTGCTTGAGTGGTTCCGGTCCTATCTGACAGACAGGATGTTTTCTGTGAATATCGGTAGCTTTGAATCTTCTGTAGTCTCTTTGTCATGTGGTGTTCTACAGGGCTCTATCTTGGGGTCTTTGTTCTCTCTATATTTATTGCCTCTGGCGACTATTTTTAAAAGACATGCAGATGATTGCCAGATTTATTTGCCTGTGACTCAGAGGGATGGTCAGTCACTGAAACGGCTCATGGTATGTTTAGAGGATATTAAAGTCCAGCTTGCTTTTTAATGAATACAAAACAGAGGCTGCAGTTTTTGAACCTAGTAGTCTTTGTGAGCCCCACCTCTATTGATTCGGGACCCCTGAAAGCATATTTTAAACCCATTATTCTTAATCTTGGTTTTAAGATGGACTGATTGTCCAATTAAATTGGACAGTCAAATTGCAGCAGTGGTGAAATCTGTTTTTTATCATTTGAGGCGTATGGCAACAGTGAAACCTTTTCTTTCCAGGCAACATTTTGAGTTGGTTATTCATGCTTTTATGTCATCTCGTTGGGATTACTGTAATTTGCACTATGTAGGAGTAAATCAGACACTTCTCTTCCATCCTGGCCGCACTTCACTGGTTGCCGGTTCATTTTAGGGTCCATTTTAAAATTCTTATGTTCATTTTTAAATCCCTCCATGGTTTTGCTCCGTCGTACCTCTCTGGGCTTCTTCCTAGTCGGCCTCTCAGGTCGGCTGACCAGCTGCTCCTGCAAGTGCCTAGGTGGAAGAGAAAACTCGGGGGGGACAGGTTTTTTTTGGTTGTTGCTCCCAGGCTGTTGGTCATTTTTAAAGTTCATTTAAAAACTTTTTTTTTCCTTGGCTTTTGCATTTTAGTGGTTCTTTTTATTTTTATTTGACTGTGTTTTAATTTGTATTGTTTGTAGTATATAGCACCTTGTGTCAGCGCTGGCTGTTTTAAGGTGCTTTATAAATAAAGTTGGTATGGTATGGTCATTAAATCGGCACGTTAAGATGACGCACAGCAAAGGTAAGAGAGCATGGTGCCCGTTACCCAATTTAGACCCCTCTGTTTTTTTTGCCTTTGATTGCCCCAGGTCCTTAAGGGTTGTGACAGTGGATCCAGTAGTGATGCGCATTGGGATTTGGCACAATTTTTACGTTTGATACCCTTCCCAGGATGCAATTTAACACTATGCCACTATATGGTGCATCCAGAAAGTATTCATAGCACTTCACTTTTTCCACATTTTGTTATGTTACAGCCTTATTGCAAAATGGATAACATTAATTTTTTTCCCCCAAATTCTACACACAATACCCCATAGTGACAACGTGATTTTTTTAATTTATTTTTTTCCAAATTTACTAAAAAGAAAAAAAATGTAAAAAAAATATCGTGTACAAAAGTATCTGCTATGAATCTCAAAAATTGAACTCAGGTGCATCATGCTTACACAAATCATCCTTGAGATGTTTCCACAGCTTAACTGGAGTCCACCTGGGGTAAATTCAGCTGTGCCTTGAGACAGGATTGTCTCGAGGCACAAATCTGGGGAAGGGTACAGAAACATTTGTTCTGCTTTGAAGGTTCCAATGAGCACAGTGGCCTCCATCATATGTAAATGGAAGACGTTCGGATCCATTGGGCCTGTATGGTAGAGTGGCCAGACAGAAGCCACTCCTTAGCATAAGTCACATGGCAGCCCACCTGAGTTTGCCAAAAGGCACTTGAAGGACTCATGAGACCATGACCATGAGAAACAAAATTCTTTGGTCTGATGAGACAAAGATTGAACTCTTTGGTGTGAATTCCAGGTGTCATGTTTGGAGGAAACAGGCACCATCCCTACAGTGAAGCATGGTGGTGGCAGCATCATGCTGTGGGAATGTTTTTCAGCAGCAGGAACTGGGAGACTAGTCAGGATTGAGGGAAAGATGAATGCAGCACTGTACAGAGACATCCTGGATGAAATCCTGCTCCAGAGCGCTCTTGACCTTTCAGCAGGACAATGACCCTAAGCACACAGCCAAAATATCAAAGGAGTGGCTTCAGTACAACTCTGTGAATGTCCTTGACTGGCTCAGTCAGAGCCCAGACCTGAATCCGATTGAAGATCTCTGGAGAGATCTGAAAATGGCTGTGCATCAATGCTCCCCATCCAACCTGATGGAGCTTAAGAGGTGCTGCAAAGAGGAAAACTGCTCAAAGATAGGTGCACCAAGCTTGTGACATAAAATTCAAGACTTGAGGCTGTAATTTCTGCCAAAGGTGCATCAACAAAGTACTGAGCAAAGGGTGTGAATAGTTATTTACATGGGATCTCTTAGTTTTTATTTTTAATAATTTTGCAAATATTTAAAAAAAACTCATGTTGTCATTATGGGTTGTTGCGGGTAGAATTTTGAAGGAAAAAAATTTACTCAATTTGGAATAAGGCTGTAACATAACAAAATGTGGAAAAAGTGAAGCACTTTGGATACTTTCTGAATGCACTGTAGGAAAAAATACAAAGATAAAAATGGCATATTTTACATATAGGGAGCATCCTGGGAACGCAGAACGAACAACACCTAAAGTCCACCGGTATTGGTTGTGTTTCAAGCAGTCGTCACCGTCGGACCACCACGCAGAGCTTCACCTCATCACACGAGTTTGGCTGCATTTTTTTCCTGGAAAAACGTTTCAGTCAGAGCAAGTGAAAAAAATTAAGACAGAAACTAAACTTTACCAGAGTCTGTTGGATTCTGGAACCTAATTGTGGTGATGCGCCGTTTATGTCACAGGATGCTGGTTTACTGCTGCTGTGAACATGATGGACGTGGACTCTCCGTTTTTACAGACTGTATGGACACACAGATGTATGTCTCAGACTGGAAAAAATCAGAAGTCACTATTTTCAGGAGATAACAGACTCTCTATCGAATGTGCCACAATCATGACGGAATTTGAGCCCAAGGCAGATTTGCAGTTGGACATTATGCACGCACATGCACGATCAGAACCTGAGGACAAGTGGACCTGGGCATTTTCAATCAATCAATCAATTTTATTTATATAGCGCCAAATCACAACAAACAGTTGCCCCAAGGCACTTTATATTGTAAGGCAAGGCCATACAATAATTACGGAAAAACCCCAACGGTCAAAACGACCCCCTGTGAGCAAGCACTTGGCGACAGTGGGAAGGAAAAACTCCCTTTTAACAGGAAGAAACCTCCAACAGAACCAGGCTCAGGGAGGGGCAGTCTTCTGCTGGGACTGGTTGGGGCTGAGGGAGAGAACCAGGAAAAAGACATGCTGTGGAGGGTGTCTGTCTCCCTGATCTGAATTGGGAGCTGGTTCCACAGGAGAGGAGCCTGAAAGTTGAAGGCTCTGCCTCTCATTCTACTCTTACAAACCCTAGGAACTACAAGTAAGCCTGCAGTCTGACAGCGAAGCACTCTATTGGGGTGATATGGTACTATGAGGTCCCTAAGATAAGATGGGCCCTGATTATTCAAAACCTTATAAGTAAGAAGAAGAATTTTAAATTCTATTCTAGAATTAACAGGAAGCCAATGAAGAGAGGCCAATATGGGTGAGATATGCTCTCTCCTTCTAGTCCCCGTTAGTACTCTAGCTGCAGCATTTTGAATTAACTGAAGGCTTTTCAGGGAACTTTTAGGACAACCTGATAATAATGAATTACAATAGTCCAGCCTAGAGGAAATAAATGCATGAATTAGTTTTTCAGCATCACTCTGAGACAAGACCTTTCTAATTTTAGAGATATTGCGCAAATGCAAAAAAGCAGTCCTACATATTTGTTTAATATGCACATTGAATGACATATCCTGATCAAAAATGACTCCAAGATTTCTCACAGTATTACTAGAGGTCAGGGTAATGCCATCCAGAGTAAGGATCTGGTTAGACACCATGTTTCTAAGATTTGTGGGGCCAAGTACAATAACTTCAGTTTTATCTGAGTTTAAAAGCAGGAAATTAGAGGTCATCCATGTCTTTATGTCTGTAAGACAATCCTGCAGTTTAGCTAATTGGTGTGTGTCCTCTGGCTTCATGGATAGATAAAGCTGGGTATCATCTGCGTAACAATGAAAATCTAAGCAATGCCGTCTAATAATACTGCCTAAGGGAAGCATGTATAAAGTGAATAAAATTGGTCCTAGCACAGAACCTTGTGGAACTCCATAATTAACCTTAGTCTGTGAAGAAGATTCCCCATTTACATGAACAAATTGTAATCTATTAGATAAATATGATTCAAACCAATGCAGCGCAGTGCCTTTAATACCTATGGCATGCTCTAATCTCTGTAATAAAATTTTATGGTCAACAGTATCAAAAGCAGCACTGAGGTCTAACAGAACAAGCACAGAGATGAGTCCACTGTCTGAGGCCATAAGAAGATCATTTGTAACCTTCACTAATGCTGTTTCTGTACTATGATGAATTCTACAACCTGACTGAAACTCTTCAAACAGGCCATTCCTCTGCAGATGATCAGTTAGCTGTTTTACAACTACCCTTTCAAGAATTTCTGAGAGAAAAGGAAGGTTGGAGATTGGCCTATAATTAGCTAAGATAGCTGGGTCAAGTGATGGCTTTTTAAGTAATGGTTTAATTACTGCCACCTTAAAAGCCTGTGGTACATAGCCAACTAATAAAGACAGATTGATCATATTTAAGATCGAAGCATTAAATAATGGTAGGGCTTCCTTGAGCAGCCTGGTAGGAATGGGGTCTAATAGACATGTTGATGGTTTGGATCAAGTAACTAATGAAAATACCTCAGACAGAACAATCGGAGAGAAAGAGTCTAACCAAATACCGGCATCACTGAAAGCAGCCAAAGATAACGATATGTCTTTGGGATGGTTATGAGTAATTTTTTCTCTAATAGTTAAAATTTTATTAGCAAAGAAAGTCATGAAGTCATTACTAGTTAAAGTTAAAGGAATATTCGGCTCAATAGAGCTCTGACTCTGTCAGCCTGGCTACAGTGCTGAAAAGAAACCTTGGGTTGTTCTTATTTTCTTCAATTAGTGATGAGTAGTAAGATGTCCTAGCTTTACGGAGGGCTTTTTTATAGAGCAACAGACTCTTTTTCCAGGCTAAGTGAAGATCTTCTAAATTAGTGAGACGCCATTTCCTCTCCAACTTACAGGTTATCTGCTTTAAGCTGCAAGTTTGTGAGTTATACCACGGAGTCAGGCACTTCTGATTTAAAGCTCTCTTTTTCAGAGGAGCTACAGCATCCAAAGTTGTCTTCAATGAGGATGTAAAACTATTGACGAGATACTCTATCTCACTTACAGAGTTTAGGTAGCTACTCTGTACTGTGTTGGTATATGGCATTAGAGAACATAAAGAAGGAATCATATCCTTAAACCTAGTTACAGCGCTTTCTGAAAGACTTCTAGTGTAATGAAACTTATTCCCCACTGCTGGGTAGTCCATCAGAGTAAATGTAAATGTTATTAAGAAATGATCAGACAGAAGGGAGCTTTCAGGGAATACTGTTAAGGCTTCAATTTCCATACCATAAGTCAGAACAAGATCTAAGATATGATTAAAGTGGTGGGTGGACTCATTTACATTTTGAGCAAAGCCAATTGAGTCTAATAATAGATTAATGCAGTGTTGAGGCTGTCATTCTCAGCATCTATGTGGATGTTAAAATCTCCCACTATAATTATCTTATCTGAGCTAAGCACTTAGTCAGACAAAAGGTCTGAAAATTCACAGAGAAACTCACAGTAACGACCAGGTGGACGATAGATAATAACAAATAAAACTGGTTTTTGGGACTTCCAATTTGGATGGACAAGACTAAGAGTCAAGCTTTCAAATGAATTAAAGCTCTGTCTGGGTTTTTGATTAATTAATAAGCTGGAATGGAAGATTGCTGCTAATCCTCCACCTCGGCCCGTGCTACGAGCATTCTGGCAGTTAGTGTGACTCGGGGGTGTTGACTCATTTAAACTAACATATTCATCCTGCTGTAACCAGGTTTCTGTAAGGCAGAATAAATCAATATGTTGATCAATTATTATATCATTTACTAACAGGGACTTAGAAGAGAGAGACCTAATGTTTAATAGACCACATTTAACTGTTTTAGTCTGTGGTGCAGTTGAAGGTGCTATATTATTTTTTATTTTTGAATTTTTATGCTTAAATAGATTTTTGCTGGTTATTGGTGGTCTGGGAGCAGGCACCATCTCTACGGGGATGGGATAATGAGGGGATGGCAGGGGGAGAGAAGCTGCAGAGAGGTGTGTAAGACTACAATTCTGCTTCCTGGTCCCAACCCTGGATAGTCACAGTTTGGAGGATTTAAGAAAATTGGCCAGATTTCTAGAAATGAGAGCTGCTCCATCCAAACTGGGATGGATGCCGTCTCTCCTAACAAGACCAGGTTTTCCCCAGAAGCTTTGCCAATTATCTATGAAGCCCACCTCATTTTTTGGACACCACTCAGACAGCCAGCAATTCAAGGAGAACATGCGGCTAAACATGTCACTCCCGGTCTGATTGGGGAGGGGCCCAGAGAAAACTACAGAGTCCGACATTGTTTTTGCAAAGTTACACACCGATTCAATGTTAATTTTAGTGACCTCCGATTGGCGTAACCGGGTGTCATTACTGCCGACATGAATTACAATCTTACCAAATTTACGCTTAGCCTTAGCCAGCAGTTTCAAATTTCCTTCAATGTCGCCTGCTCTGGCCCCCGGAAGACAATTGACTATGGTTGCTGGTGTCGCTAACTTCACATTTCTCAAAACAGAGTCGCCAATAACCAGAGTTTGATCCTCGGCGGGTGTGTCACCGAGTGGGGAAAAACGGTTAGAGATGTGAACGGCTTGGCGGTGTACACGGGGCTTCTGTTTAGAACTACGCTTTTTTTTTGAACATTTTCAAAAATGTTCTCTGGCTGTCTATCTGTGTGAGGACTTGTGGCCCTTTTAATCCCTTGGCTGGCGATGCGTGTCTGCGGCAGGGTTTGCCTTTTAGAATAAATAGTTGTGTGCCTTAAGGCCACCAAAATCTGAAAAGTTTGGTGCCCCTCAGAAAAGTTCGGTACCAAACGTACCGCTTCGCAGCATAGCACCCCACAAAATTTTGATATAAAAGGATGCAAATGGTGCATTCTGGTGATATCTGGGGCAGAATTGGGGTGAAATTATGGGAGGGAATTTTTGTGTTTTTGGAGTAATATTTTCTGAAATTTAGAAATTTTCTAACCTTGTCAGAAGCTGAGACGACACCATGCAAATATGCACAGGCAGATTGGCACTGGAGCGAGTTGTTGTGGAAAGCTGACAAACGTCATTAGACGTTCCCAATTCTGGGAGTATCATTATTTGCTGCAGGAACTGTGTCTGGATGACGCCTGCTTTCAGCGGTCCTTCCGCCTCTGCGGGACCCAGTTTGAGGACCTCCTGTCCCGTTCACGCGCGCACATGTAAACAAAAAAAAACTCCGCTGGCTGCTACTGGGCTGCTGTCGCTCTTCCCTCAAAAACTGTCATAATTGTCTTTAGAAATCAGTCACCATTTGCTTTATTATACATCTGTGTAGTTAATAAATAGAATAATCTTCACGGAATATTAACTCGTGCACGCACGTAAAGAAATAAAAAAAAACTCTCCGCTGGCTGCTGCGGCTTGTCTTCCCTCAAAAACGCGCCATTTGTTTTATTATACATCTGTGTATAATAAAATGCGGCATTACAAACAGAGGAGAAGAACATTTTTTGATGATGTTTTGTGTATGTGTTGGCCTCAGAAAGTCGAATTCTGCGCAAATTTTGTTGAAATTTTATAGATTTCTGTACAGTTATCTAATAAAAAAGGTGGATTTCAGTCTGGAATGCAAGTCTAGAGAGTTGTGTGCCCGCCCCCAAAGTAGGGTGCCACGGGTTCCCGGGTAACCGCTAAAATCGAACCCTGGTCTGGGGCCTTTTTTGATGTTGTGGACTTATTTGGAAATCTTTACAATTGGGTGAGTGAATGTTCAATTTTTCATCTTTTGCTTTGTGTTTGTTTCAATGGTGCTTTCATTGAAAGTAAAACTTTTATTTTACTCTGAGAGAGTCTGTGGGAATTTGGATATGAACGTGTGTGCCAGCACACTGTCTTAACACACAGCTCAGCTGTTAAATGCAGCTTATTACATGAGGTGAAATAGCACAGACAGTGGCAGAGTGGGGCAACTTTTCAACCCGGTGTAACAGTATATCTTCCCCCGGGGGAGGAGTTGCCCTAGGATATCTTACCCCGCCACCCTGGATATCCCCACTTTGGATATCTCTCTCCCCAGCCCCTGCATAGCAAGTTTGCCACAGTATTATCACACATTTCATCCTCCATTCTGAAGTGTCTGACCCCATGTTTGTGTAAATTCTCTCAGTTCACATCTATAATTTCTTCCCTGCTTTTTTGTGTAAATTCTCTCTTTCCCCCACCCCATCATGGACAGATGTTCTATCATATTCAGATCTGAGACATTGTTACAGACTGTCACGTGAAATATCAAGGTTCACATACAGCATGGGTTAAAGCAATAAATTTTCATATGACTATTTTTCCTGGCAATTCCCTAAAATGTGGCGAAGTGGGGGCACACACTCTTTTTTCCTCAATAAATCAGGGCTGTGAAATGAAAATTGTGAAATCCGAGGAAAATTTGCAGGGGGTTTGGGGGGGGGGGTGAACAGCTCCCCATGAGCCGGGGTCTAGGGCCCTGTGGGGCCCCAAAATTTAATTTTTATCTAATGATACTTTTTCAGCATCTCCTGGAAGAACAAATCTCAAAATTAGTGGATATTTAGATGATCCTACATTCAACCTGTCAATGATGATGCTGAAATAACAGAATATGATGTGGAAGTAGGACCTGGAATCATTTTCCTTTTAATAGGAAAACAAATTATGCATTAACTCAGAACAATTAAACTACATGAAATTTATGAAAATATTACTGTTACAGCATTTCAAAAACCACAGCTAAAGCTTGTAGAATATTTGGAAAATCATGGTAAAATATCATTAACATACCTTATAGTAAAAAGTCACTTATATTCTTGTGTATATTCATGCAGCCTAAATCCATTCAAAGCCACAATGTCTTTTTTACAATGAAAGAAAGTCTAGATTAGTGAGAGAAAAAAAAAAAAAAAAAAAAAAAGAATCACATAATCTTGTCTAAAAATCCTGTTTGAACAGCAGAATGTTTATTTTCCAGGGAGATAAAAAATTCTTACCGTGTTTTCCTGAGAGGGCACACTTCACTTTTCCCGTTCCTTTTATCTTTCAGATGTGTTAATGAAGCCAGCGACAATTCCACGGATTCTTGACCTTATAAGACTTTTTCAAACAGTCTTTCTCACCATCTTCTCTCTGTGCGACGTCGGTCCGTGACACAAACATGCTGCACAAATCTTTTAAAAACTTGAAAGCTCTAAAGGTTTGGGATGTCTACATACTAAGTTTAGCTTCAGCGTCTTGCAGGAGCAACACAGCGTCGCCGCAGCAACCATCCAGTCCTGCTTTACGACAACTGTCGTAACAGCTACACTTTGAGTAGCATTTTTCCTCTGCGAAACTCCGCAGATCCGAGGAAACTGATTCATATCTGTAACACACAGATCAGTGTCCGTGGACTTATAAAACTTACACGATGTCGTAAAAAAGAGAACGCTTTGCGATAAGCATTTTAAAAATTCAGTGACATTCCCAATTAAAGAGTACATCACTAACACCCCCCCTCCCCATGATGAAATCGGTGGAATTCCGCGGATCCGCGGAGTTTTCACAGCCCTGTAAATACAATAAACACATTATACAAATCTATTCTAAATAGCTTCTAAGGAGACAGAGACAAAGCATAAAAATGCAAAACTGAACACAAAGGTACATAAAATGGTGATGGGGAGCAGGGTGTAGTCTTGATTCTGGGGGTCTGGGGGATCTCCCCCAGAACATTTTTAAAAGTCAAATTTTGTGTATTCTGGTGAATTTTAATAGGTATGAAGCCCTCTGAAACAAAGAAAACTCACTTCAAACTGTGAAGTAAAAAACAGTATTGATTATGGGGGGTCTGGGGGTGCTCCCTCAGAATTTTTTTAAAAGAGCAAGCCCTCTGAAACAAAGAAAACTCACTTTAAACTGTAAAGTAAAAATACAGTATTGATTATGGGGGTCTGGGGGATCTCCCCCAGAATTGTTTTTTAAAGAGCAAGTCAAATTTTGTATATTCTAGTGAATTTTAATGGGTTTGAAGCCCACTGAAACAAAGAAAACTCACTTCAAACTGTCAAGTAAAAACACACTATTGTTTACGGGGGGTCTGGGGGTGCTCCCCCAGAAATTTTTTAAAAGAGCAAGTTCAATGTTGTATATTCTAGTGAATTTTAATGGGTATTAAGCCCTCTGAAACAAAGAAAACTCACATCAAACTGTCAAGTAAAAATTATTTGTCTTCTGTAGTATTTTGATCAGTTCTAATCCTATAAATGCGCAAAATGGGTGCTGTGTCGCTGGCTGTACAGTCAATAAAATACAAAATTAGGGCCTAAAGCATCTGACAACGTTGTTCTGCTGTGCACAAAGTAACACTTTCATCAGTTTTGAAAATGCATGCGCACTGAGAAACTCAAAACTGACTTATTCACATTTAATTGGTAAAATGCTCTCAGTCGTAAAACAAACTAGGGATGCAACTTATTTTAGTAATCGAATAATCTGTCAATTATTTTTTCAATTAATTGTTTTTATTTTTACTTAGATGTGAGTTTTGCCATTATTTCTTTAACTGAGTTATTAAAAGGCCTTTATCACGCAACATCAACGTTTGAGCTTGTAATAAAGTTATGATGTGTTTTTTTTTTTTATTTTGAACATACATACATACATACATCACTGACACACCACAAAGAGATTTCCATCAGGTTTCACCTGATTATCAGCATGTTTAGATGCGTACATCAACTATCTCAACCACTGACATATTACAGCAAGAGTCCACAAAAGTATTTTAAAGGCCTGACTAAAGTGTAATATGTGCTCTTTAATAAGATATTTTCATGAAAAAAGACACAAATGTGCAATTTACTGCATTTTATTTTTTTCTTGTGTAAAAACACAAGTTAGATGTGGTTTGACCGAAACAAATTGTCATTAAACTTAAATAAAACAGGGATGAAGTGGAGGTTTAAGAGTCACTAGGTGTTATTTCTATATTTATGTTCATTGTTAGTTGGTTTTATCTTTTGTGTTGTTTTGTTTTATCAGGTTCATTTTGTCTGTTTCTCTAAAATTGTATTGTAGCATTAGTTATTATTACTTTTATTGTTGTTGCGATTATTATTATTATTAATATAAAAATAAAAAATATTAGAATTTGTAATACATTTGACTCTTTTACGACAACAAATGCTGAGCCATTAATTATTATACAGAAAACAAATGTACACAATGTGCTGAGATGCAAACAACTTAATGCTAACTTTAACATTGAAAACGCCATAGACATGCTAACGCATTAGCATCGGTCCTGTTTTTAAGTTATAAAATACATCTATCAACTGTTTCAGAAGACCATAACAGGTCGGTTTAACATAGAAAGGTAGATATTACTCAAAGACATATGCTCTTTAGGGTTTTAGCAGGGGAAAATTAAGGTAAAGTGAAATAAAACAAAGAACCGAAGCAGCAGATCGAAGCATTGCTTCATTGATTCAAGGTTCAAAGCAAAGCCACATCCTGCTCTACTTGGGGAATGTCGGCCAATGTTCCCACGAAGACAGAGAGGAGAAGGACCGTGGCTCATGGCAAGCAGTAAACAGAGCGGAGAGGAGTGAAAATTCACATAGTCCCGATACACGCTGACATTGCTGCTGTTTTGATTAGCGCAGAATGGGATGTTGCTTTGACAGTGAGAGTATCATATTTCGGCCCCAAAACACGCATGACACCACGTGCGTGCCTGTATGTGTGGTTAAATTTTCCAAATGACGGAAATCCGTCGTGGTGACGGAGAACTTTAACCCATGACATACAGATGTGATGTGTGACATTTCACGTCATGTACATCGGCAATAAATCAGCTGACATGGCAAAAAATGGCTGTTGCGCTGTTTTAGTGACTGCTGCAGCCGTTTTAACCCGAATGTCAGCATTTATTGCTACTTTGCACATAGACGTGGAATGTCTCAGTGACATTGTTTTTTTTTCAGACAACATGATGACACACACACATATATACATATATACGAGGTCTGTCCATAAAGTATAGGTCCTTTTTATTTTTTTCAAAAACTATATGGATTTCATTCATATATTTTTACGTCAGACATGCTTGAACCCTCGTGTGCATGCGTGAGTTTTTCCACGCCTGTCGGTGACGTCATTCGCCTGTGAGCACTCGTGGGAGGAGTCGTCCAGCCCCTCGTCGGAATTCCTTTGTCTGAGAAGTTGCTGAGAGACTGGCGCTTTGTTTGATCAAAATTTTTTCTAAACCTGTGAGACACATCGAAGTGGATATGGTTCGAAAAATTAAGCTGGTTTTCAGTGAAAATTTTAACGGCTGATGAGAGATTTTGAGGTGACACTGTCGCTTTAAGGACTTCCCATGGAGCGAGACGTCGCGCAGCGCTCTCAGGCGGCGTCATCAGCCTGTTTCAAGCTGAAAACCTCCACATTTCAGGCTCTATTGATCCAGGACATCGTGAGAGAACAGAGAAGTTTCAGAAGAAGTCGGTTTCAGCATTTTATCCGGATATTCCATTGTTAAAGGAGATTTTTTTAATGAAAGACGTGCAGACGGGTCCGCGCGTCCGCGACGCTCCGCCACAGGAAAAACACCTCTGTTGGAAGCCTTAAGGACAAGTTGGAACATGTCCAGCTGTTAAACAATTTCTCATATACTCACTCCACTGAAAGCCATCAAAGCCGCCTGGATTTTACAAATGGTTATCAACATGGAGGTGTTTTTCCTGTGCCGCCGCTCCGCGCCGGCTGCGTCCCGACGCGCGGACCTGTCCGCACATCTTTCATTAAAAAAATCTCCTTTAACAGTGGAATATCCGGATAAAATGCTGAAACCGACTTCTTCTGAAACTTCTCTGTTCTCTCACGACGTCCTGGATCAATAGAGCCTGAAATGTGGAGGTTTTCAGCTTGAAACAGGCTGATGACGCCGCCTGAGAGCGCTGTGCGACGTCTCGCACCGTGGGAAGTCCTTAAAGCGACAGTGTCACCTCAAAATCTCTCATCAGCCGTTAAAATTTTCACTGAAAACCAGCTTAATTTTTCGAACCGTGTCCACTTCGATGTGTCTCACAGGTTTAGAAAAAATTTTGATCAAACAAAGCGCCAGTCTCTCAGCAACTTCTCAGACAAAGGAATTCCGACGAGGGGCTGGACGACTCCTCCCACAAGGAGTGCTCACAGGCGAATGACGTCACCGACAGGCGTGGAAAAACTCACGCATGCGCACAAGGGTTCATGCATGTCTGACGTAAAAACATATGAATGAAATCCATATAGTTTTTGAAAAAAATAAATAGGACCTATACTTTATGGACAGCCCTCGTATATATATATATATATATATATATATATAGGATTCTAGCTAGGATAAAATTTTAGCATAGTGGTAATGTTGAGGGAGCAAAGCGACCGGGGGGTGGGGGTGGGTGGCTGGGGAAGATGTTGCGGAAGGGGGGCAGCTTTTGAAAATTTAAGCTAAAAATTGGCCATTCTAGGGGTACCCAAAGGGAAAAAGCCAGGTACGACAGCCCAAGTCCCTTCATCATGTCCAGAAGGCTGGGGAAGTTTGTTGAGTGGGCAATCTCATTCTGGGTTAGCCAGTACATGGCCCTCAGTGAGGCAGTCGGAGTCCGTGGACATGTTTAAGTCAAGAATTAAAACCTATTTTTATTCTCTTTCTTATGAGTAGTTTTTATTTTATGTTTTATTCTTTTACTTCTGTTTTTAATTAGGTATTTGAGTTTTATTTTTATTTATTTATTTGAACTATTTTATGTTGAACTGCTCTGTGTGAGGCACCTTGAGATGGTTTTTGTTGTAATTTGGCGCTTTATAAGCTGATTAAATTGAAACTGAACAACATTTTATTGAGTATTAAAGTCAATCAATCAATTTTTTTATATAGCGCCAAATCACAACAAACAGTTGCCCCAAGGCGCTTTATATTGTAAGGCAAGGCCATACAATAATTATGTAAAACCCCAACGGTCAAAACGACCCCCTGTGAGCAAGCACTTGGCTACAGTGGGAAGGAAAAACTCCCTTTTAACAGGAAGAAACCTCCAGCAGAACCAGGCTCAGGGAGGGGCAGTCTTCTGCTGCTGGGACTGGTTGGGGCTGAGGGAGAGAACAATGAAAAAGACATGCTGTGGAGGGGAGCAGAGATCGATCACTAATGATTAAATGCAGAGTGGTGCATACAGAGCAAAAAGAGAAAGAAACAGTGCATCATGGGAACCCCCCAGCAGTCTACGTCTATAGCAGCATAACTAAGGGATGGTTCAGGGTCACCTGATCCAGCCCTAACTATAAGCTTTAGCAAAAAGGAAAGTTTTAAGCCTAATCTTAAAAGTAGAGAGGGTGTCTGTCTCCCTGATCTGAATTGGGAGCTGGTTCCACAGGAGAGGAGCCTGAAAGCTGAAGGCTCTGCCTCCCATTCTACTCTTACAAACCCTAGGAACTACAAGTAAGCCTGCAGTCTGAGAGCGAAGCGCTCTATTGGGGTGATATGGTACTACGAGGTCCCTAAGATAAGATGGGACCTGATTATTCAAAACCTTATAAGTAAGAAGAAGAATTTTAAATTCTATTCTAGAATTAACAGGAAGCCAATGAAGAGAGGCCAATATGGGTGAGATATGCTCTCTCCTTCTAGTCCCCGTCAGTACTCTAGCTGCAGCATTTTGAATTAACTGAAGGCTTTTTAGGGAACTTTTAGGACAACCTGATAATAATGAATTACAATAGTCCAGCCTAGAGGAAATAAATGCATGAATTAGTTTTTCAGCATCACTCTGAGACAAGACCTTTCTGATTTTAGAGATATTGCGCAAATGCAAAAAAGCAGTCCTACATATTTGTTTAATATGCGCTTTGAATGACATATCCTGATCAAAAATGACTCCAAGATTTCTCACAGTATTACTAGAGGTCAGGACAATGCCATCCAGAGTAAGGATCTGGTTAGACACCATGTTTCTAAGATTTGTGGGGCCAAGTACAATAACTTCAGTTTTATCTGAGTTTAAAAGCAGGAAATTAGAGGTCATCCATGTCTTTATGTCTGTAAGACAATCCTGCAGTTTAGCTAATTGGTGTGTGTCCTCTGGCTTCATGGATAGATAAAGCTGGGTATCATCTGCGTAACAATGAAAATTTAAGCAATACCGTCTAATAATACTGCCTAAGGGAAGCATGTATAAAGTGAATAAAATTGGTCCTAGCACAGAACCTTGTGGAACTCCATAATTAACTTTAGTCTGTGAAGAAGATTCCCCATTTACATGAACAAATTGTAATCTATTAGACAAATATGATTCAAACCACCGCAGCGCAGTGCCTTTAATACCTTTATTTATGGTAAATAAATATGAAATTGATTACTGGATCCTTAAACTCTGGACATAATAAACTCTACATGGTGGATCCTTGATCTCTGGACATAAACAGAAATAAAATCTGTTAGTTTTTGTCAAAAGCATTTCCTTTCATACATTATTATTGGCATGAATGTCTTTCCATATCTGAGCTGAGCTCTACAGCTCGCTGTGCTCCACGTCAGGTTCATAAAGAATGCAGGACATCTCATTTTGGGAGGAAAATACGTTTTAGTCGATTGTAGTTTATTGTCTGTATTGCAACGTTTGTAAGGGGTGTCATTTTATTTAAAGCGGCGATTCGTTTTGAGGTTATTAATTCCGAGCGGACTCTGTCTCAGCAAAGAGCCGTGCAGCGTGTGGAGCTGTGACAACGGAACGGAGGACGATTCTCGTTTTTTGATTGGAACAAGACATGACTCCCAGTTAGCGACTTTAATACACACAAAAGTGACTGATGATATTTTAATGGCTTTGAGAGGGGTTAAGAAGCGGACTTACTGCTTCTGAAGAGCAGCGAATCAAAGAGCCACGAGCCGTTGAATCGAAGCATTGCTTCATTCACGCTTCAAATTGGAGTCGCGCTGCAG
>NW_022986474.1:0-40729 GCF_902500255.1 Thalassophryne amazonica
GCAGAGAGAGAGGGAGAGGGGCAGAGAGAGAGGGGCAGAGAGAGGGCAGAGAGAGGCAGAGAGAGAGGCAGAGAGAGAGAGAAAGGGAGAGAGGGGGAGAGAGAGAGGGAGAGAGGGGGGGAGAGAAAGATCTTCTCAAAGGTTGTATCATATTTCTTTTCCTTCATTGCGGTGAGATCGGCCTGGTGGGTAGTTATCTCGGTATTCTGGGTTGAAGTACCTGATCATCTCTTTGAAACCTTGACGGTCAACCATGGACAGGGGTCAGGGGTCTCATGTTGGTCACCAACTCCCTCTGAGGAAGAAACCTCAAGCAGACCAGACTGAAAGTGGTGACCCTCTGCTTGGGCCATGATACAGACATAAATTACAGAAACAATTCACAGAACAATTCACGGACGAATATACAAGTATTGCCCCCTGTTGTTCTGTTCAAACATGACATTGCTGTTATAACGTTACAGCAAACACATAACATATGTGTGCTAATGAAGCCGTCATCATTAATGTTGATGTTTACAGCTATCAATATAAGTAAGTAGCTCACTATAGACGTTGATGTTTGCAGCCAACTAGCTAATTAGCTTACTGACTTACGACGGCCCCTCTTTGTCTTGAATGTTTCCTCATCAGGTCGCTGCATCGCCGTTGTACTGATGTGGAAGGCAAGTTCTGCCTGGCAGATTTTGCATAGCATGTCTGGTTCCCCATCCCCCCCCCCCCCCCCCCCCCCCCACTCCCCCCCCCACTTCCACAGAGTACCGATTGGTCGTCCCTGCACAGAAGGGTCAGGTGCTTTACTTCTGCACACCAATCACATGCTTTTGCACAGCCCCATTCCACTGTTAGTTACATTTATGTATTTTACATCCATCCATCCATCCATTTTCTTCCACTTTATCCGGAGTCAGGTCGCGGGGGCAGCAGCTCAAGCAAAGCTGCCCAGACCTCGCGATCCACACACACCTCCCTTGTTTTGAATATTTGACTCTTTTACTTCTTGCAGAAGTGTTTTTTCCTTTTCTTTTATTGTTGTTTATGCACCAACAGCACCAAATCAAATTCCTTGTGTGTGAGAAATTACTTGGCAATAAATTCAATTCTGATTTCTCTTTAATTTGGTTAAAATGCTCCCAAACCTTTGAGCTCCGTTGCAGGCTAGCAATGATACTGTTTCGACATTATTTTTTCCGTTGACATCACAGCTGACCCCGATTACCAGTACTGCGTCAAGGACAGAAAGGCAGCGGAAGGTACAGCGCTAGTTTTGAGAGAAAAACAAAGCTTACAAAAATAAACCATGACATCATTTATTAAATTAGCCGCGGGTGATTTTGATAGTTGATGTGGACTAATCGTGGCAGCCCCGACATCAGTATTTTCATAATTCTTTCTTTATTTAGATTAGACAGCTCATTTGACCGTTTATTTGACAACTGAGGGAGATTTAAAAACTAAAACAACACAATACAAGGTGGTGGGATGGGACAGGTTTTATTTTGTGCTTGTATGAGCTGTTTAAAGACCACCTGGTCTGCTTTGGCAGTGACTGAAAGCGGATCTGTTCAGTCACAGAGCACAGAAAGGGAAAAAGGGAGAAGATGCTGACAATCTAGTGATTAGTTTTGTGTTTTTGAGGGTTGACAGCAGCACAAATCGTCCGTAAATGTTAGATGACCCATGTTGAAATTCCGTCACTCTACGGATATAAAACTAATCCTGTCTGAATTGGTCTCATTGGGATAGTTTGACAATGATTTAAATGGAAGTGAAGCCGACTGTTGTGTGGGCCGCTGAAGAGGAGGTACTGCTGGCCCACCACCACAAGATGGCGCCCTGCTTCAAGTGCGTGCTTCAAGTACGAGAGGGCGTCGGAGCGACCGGGAGTGACAGCTGTCACTCATCATCCGTACCAGCTGTCACTCATCCACTACTCAACACCATCACCATAAAGGCCGGACTGCAACTCCACCTCCCCGCCGAGAAATCAGCTACCATTCAGGTAACTTCTCTGCTGACTTACATTGAGTAATAATCTGAACTTCTTTGCAGCCTTTTTCCTGTGGTGTGTCCTTATCTGTGGCATTGGCGTTTGGTGTGGACTGCGACAGCTTCGCCTCACACCCCAAACCAGATAAGTGGTTAAACAGGAGCTGCACAAGTGTGTGATTGGAGGTGGAGGTGCTCCCTCCTAACTAAACACAGACTGTGGGATTACTGAGTGTGCGAACTCACACTCATCAGGACTGTCTCTGTTCTCTGCCAGCAGTACTGGGTCTGACTGCTGAAGACAGTGGCCACCTGGGGCGCAGGGCTTGGCGGCTCCGGTGTTCTTCAGATCCGTTGGTGGTGGAAGCTGTGTGGGATCCGGCTCTTCTCTCGCCAGACGTCTTCTATCGTCGAGCCTGCCACACGTCACCTTGTGTATAATTGACATTCCACCATATTGTTATTGTCTGTACTTCGTTGTGCGATTCACAACATTAAATTGCTACTTTTTGGCTTATCCATTGTCCGTTCATTACCGCCCCCTGTTGTGGGTCCGTGTCACGACACTTTCACAAAACAGACGTCAGAATCAGCTTCACATGCATTGTTTGGTAAAATGAAAACATGGTTTTTGTATTTATTTATTTTTTTAATCCCAAGTGTATGTACACTTTTGGTATGATTTGTGTAGGTGAGAAGCCTGACGTGGAACGGAACCCACCCATCCTAAACCACAACAGCAGGGGGCGCTCCACCAGTTCCTGCAACTGTGGGAGAATGCAGGCGCCACGTGAGGATCCTTTTGAGTTCCAGGCTGCCAATTATGACTTTTATCAGGTTCGTATTCACAAGGACTGGGATCTCCAGTCACCTCACAATTCCATTAGCATCCTAGCTCATCCTTGGATTGTTGGACATCTGCTCGATGACCAGTGAAAGACCTCAACTGCGCACAGTGCGCTGTAATCCACTAAATGCGAAATAAAACTGGAGAGATTCTTTAGAAGTGCAACTAGCACCCCGCTGCATAACTGTTTTGTTTGTTGTTTAGAGTTTTCAGTTAAAAACTGTATTCAGAAGGAGCCAGAACGTGTCACTGGATGCTTCTTGTTTAGCCTGATTTATGCTTCTCAGTTGCTGTAGCTCCATACTCAGCAGTCAGCCAGCATGAATGTCTTTGAGGGGAGGAGGTCTCGTCCCAGTGACATGCTGTGGTGACTTCACCACCTGCTCACTCTGGTTCTTTCTGTCCTCTGCTGTGTAGCTGCTGAACCACACCATGCAGCTGTACATCAGTAGGCTCTCTGTCAATGACCAATAGAAGTTCATCAGCAGGTTTTGAGTGAGGTGGGTTTGCTTTAGCTTCCTGAGGAAGTAACATCTCTTTTCAGCCTTCCTCAATTGGACACAGGTGTATGTGGACCAAGTGAACTCTGAGAAACTTGAAGCTTTCCACCCTCTGAGCCTCATCTCCCTGTTTGAGGAGGGTAGAGTGATTGGTGTGTTTCGACTTCCTGAAGTCCAAGATCATCTCTTCTGTCTTTGTGGTGTTTAAGTCCAGGTTATTGTTAGAACACCATGCTGTTAGGTACCAGACCTGCCATGATGGTGTTGTCAGCAAAATTAACGATGGTGTTGGTGGAGCGGATGGGAGAGCCATCGTGTATGAAGAGGGAGTAGAGTAGGGGACTGAGGACACACCCCTGTTGAATTCCAGTGTTCAGGATAAGAGTGGATGAGGTGTGGTCTCCCATTCTCACATTTTGTGGTCTGTTCTTCAGGAAGTCCATTATCCAGGAGCTCAGTGAGCTGCCCAAGTCACTTAGATTCATGACCAGTTTGTGGGGGATTATTGTATAACATACTGAGCTGAAGTCCACAAACGGCATCCTCACATATACGTGTTCTTTTGTGTGTGAGGGCTGTCTGGAGAGCTGTTGAGGTCTCATCCTGTCGATCTCTTTGCTTGATAGACAAACAGATGTTGGTCGAGATTGGCATGGATGGAGGATTTGATATGAGCGAGGATCAGTCTCTCGAAGCACTTCGTGATGATTGGGTGAGAGCAGCTGGGCGGGCGTCATTCAGGCAGCTCACTGTAGTCTTCTTGGGCACTGGGACAATTCTGGCTGTCCTAAGACAGGAGGGGACGACAAACTGTTGTGTTAGTTTAAATTTACACTCTGTCTCGTGGTGTTAAACTGTCCAATCATCTCTCTGAGGCTCAGATTAAAGTTAGTGTGTGTTAGTTTACATTTACACTGTCTCGCGGTGTTAAACTGTCCGATGGTCTCTCTGAGAGTCAGATTAAAGTTAGTGTGTGTTAGTTTACATTTACACTGTCTCGCGGTGTTAAACTGTCCGATGGTCTCTCTGAGAGTCAGATTAAAGTTAGTGTGTGTTAGTTTACAGTTACACTGTATCGCGGTGTTAAACTGGCCGATGGTCTCTCTGAGAGTCAGATTAAAGTTAGTGTGTGTTAGTTTACAGTTACACTGTCTCGCGGTGTTAAACTGGCCGATGGTCTCTCTGAGAGTCTGATTAAAGTTACTGTGTGTTAGTTTACATTACTCTCTATCTCGTGGTGTTAAAGTGTCCGAACGATTCTCTGAGGCTCAGATTAAAGTTACTGTGTGTTATATACATTTACACTCTGTCTCGCGGTGTTAAACTGTCCAATCATCTCTCTGAGGCTCAGATTAATGTTACTGTGTGTTAGTTTACATTTACACTCTGTCTCGCGGTGTTAAGGCATCTGATCGGCTCTCTGGGGCTCAGGTTAAAGTTACTGTGTTAGTTTACATTTACACTGTCTCGAGGTGTTAAACTGGCCGATCGGCTCTCTGAGGCTCAGATTGAAGTCACTGTGTGTTAGTTTACATTACACTCTGTCTTGTGGTGTTAAAGTGTCCGAAGGATTCTCTGAGGCTCAGATTAAAGTTACTGTGTGTTATATACATTTACACTCTGTCTCGCGGTGTTAAACTGTCCAATCATCTCTCTGAGGCTCAGATTAATGTTACTGTGTGTTAGTTTACATTTACACTCTGTCTCGCGGTGTTAAGGCATCTGATCGGCTCTCTGGGGCTCAGGTTAAAGTTACTGTGTTAGTTTACATTTACACTGTCTCGAGGTGTTAAACTGGCCGATCGGCTCTCTGAGGCTCAGATTGAAGTCACTGTGTGTTAGTTTACATTACACTCTGTCTTGTGGTGTTAAAGTGTCCGAAGGATTCTCTGAGGCTCAGATTAAAGTTACTGTGTGTTAGTTTACATTACACTCTGTCTCACAGTGTTAAAGTGGCTGATCGGCTCTCTGAGGCTCATATTAAAGTTACTGTGTGTTAGTTTACATTACACTCTGTCTCACAGTGTTAAAGTGTCTTATCGGCTCTCTGGGGCTCATATTAAAGTTACTGTATGTTAGTTTACATTTACACTGTCTCATGGTGTTAAAGCGTCTGATCAGCTCTCTGAGGCTCACATTAAAGTTACTGTGTGTTCGTTTACATTTACACTCTGTCCCGCAGTGTTACACCGTCCAGTCGGCTCTCTGAGGCTCAGATTAAAGTTACTGTGTGTTAGTTTACATTTACACTCTGTCTTGTGGTGTTAAAGTGTCCGAAGGATTCTCTGAGGCTCAGATTAAAGTTACTGTGTGTTATATACATTTACACTCTGTCTCGCGGTGTTAAACTGTCCAATCATCTCTCTGAGGCTCAGATTAATGTTACTGTGTGTTAGTTTACATTTACACTCTGTCTCGCGGTGTTAAGGCATCTGATCGGCTCTCTGGGGCTCAGGTTAAAGTTACTGTGTTAGTTTACATTTACACTGTCTCGAGGTGTTAAACTGGCCGATCGGCTCTCTGAGGCTCAGATTGAAGTCACTGTGTGTTAGTTTACATTACACTCTGTCTTGTGGTGTTAAAGTGTCCGAAGGATTCTCTGAGGCTCAGATTAAAGTTACTGTGTGTTAGTTTACATTACACTCTGTCTCACAGTGTTAAAGTGGCTGATCGGCTCTCTGAGGCTCATATTAAAGTTACTGTGTGTTAGTTTACATTACACTCTGTCTCACAGTGTTAAAGTGTCTTATCAGCTCTCTGGGGCTCATATTAAAGTTACTGTATGTTAGTTTACATTTACACTGTCTCATGGTGTTAAAGCGTCTGATCAGCTCTCTGAGGCTCACATTAAAGTTACTGTGTGTTCGTTTACATTTACACTCTGTCCCGCAGTGTTACACCGTCCAGTCGGCTCTCTGAGGCTCAGATTAAAGTTACTGTGTGTTAGTTTACATTTACACTCTGTCTCGCGATGTTAAACTGTCCAATCATCTCTCTGAGGCTCAGATTAAAGTTACTGTGTGTTAGTTTACATTTACACTCTGTGTCGCGGTGTTAAACTGTCCGATGGTCTCTCTGAGAGTCAGATTGAAGTTACTGTGTGTTAGTTTACATTTACACTCTGTCTCGAGGTGTTAAACTGGCCGATCGGCTCTCTGAGGCCCAGATTAATGTTACTGTGTGTTAGTTTACATTACACTCTGTGTTGTGGTGTTAAAGCATCTGATCGGCCCTCTGAGGCTCAGATTAAAGTTACTGTGTGTTAGTTTACATTTGCACTCTCTCTCATGGTGTTAAAGCGCCTGATTGGCTCTCTGAGGCTCAGATTAAAGTTACTGTGTGTAGTTTACATTTACACTCTGTCTCGTGGTGTTAAACTGTCCGATCGGCTCTCTGAGGCTCAGATTAAATTTACTGTGTGTTAGTTTACATTTACACTGTCTCGCGGTGTTAAAGCATCTGATTAGCTGTCTGATTCTCAGATTAAAGTTACTGTGTGTTAGTTTACATTTACACTGTCTCACGGTGTTAAAGCATCTGATCGGCTCTCTGAGGCTCAGAGTAAAGTTACTGTGTGTAGTTTACATTTACACTGTTTAGGTGTTAATGATGGCTTTCGTTGAGCTTTTCTTAAGTAAATCCCATTGCCTTTAGGCGGTTTCTTACAGTTCGGTCACAGACGTTGACTCCAGTTTCCTCCAGTTTCCTCCAGTTTCCTCCCATTCGTTCCTCATTTGTTTTGTTGTGCATTTTTTATTTTTGAGACATATTGCTTTCAGTTTTCTGTCTTGATGCTTTGATGTCTTCCTTGGTCTACCAGTATGTTTGCCTTTAACAACCTTCCCATGTTGTTTGTATTTGGTCCAGAGTTTAGACACAGCTGACTGTGAACAACCAACATCTTTTGCAACATTGCGTGATGATTTACCCTCTTTTAAGAGTTTGATAATCCTCTCCTTTGTTTCAATTGACATCTCTCGTGTTGGAGCCATGATTCATGTCAGTCCACTTGGTGCAACAGCTCTCCAAGGTGTGATCATTCCTTTTTAGATGCAGACTAACGAGCAGATCTGATTTGATGCAGGTGTTAGTTTTGGGGATGAAAATTTACAGGGTGATTCCATAATTTATTCCTCAGAATTGAGTGAGTCCATATTTTTTTCCCTCTGCTTGGTCTAAAAAAGTAACCGTTACTAACTGCCACAATTTTTTTTTCCTGATTTCTTATAGTGTTTCTTAAAGCCAGATAGTTGCCATTTGAAATGACTTTAGTTTTGTGTCATGTCTGTGATCTGCTTTTTTTCTACAAAATTAAACAACTGAATGAACATCCTCTGAGGCCGGTGATTCCATAATTTTTGCCAGGGGTTTTATATGATATGTTTAACTGAAATTGCTGATCCAGACAACCAATGATTTATAAAGGAAAATCATGGAAATCATCAGGGGGGCTCAACTTTAACATACAACTGTACAAGACGCATTGTGATCAGTTTCAACAATAGACGATCACTGTTGGTGTGGAACTTAAACACTTGCTTAAAATATAAAAACTGAGGCTTTTATTGAGATCAGAAGAACTGAGACCTTTATTTTTTTTTACACCCATCTGCTCTTGTGCTTTCCATGTTGTTCATATCATCTGCTGTTTCCTGTACTTGTGTCATGTGTTGGCCCCCGCTATGGTGAAAACATTTCATGCTATAGCATTCAGAGTCACGGACACATGAGGAATCCTGCAATTGTGTGGTGTTTGTTTCCATTTTACACATGTTCTGTAATCATGCTCTGTCTCCATAGATGCTGGAGGAGAAGTGCTGTGGGAAGCTGGAGAGGATCGAGTTCCCGGTCTTCCAGCCCAGTACTGCTGATCCAGCTCCTGCCTGCAACCAACCTGTGCGATCCCTCTGTGAGGGTTCAGGATCTGGGGACACTGAGAGGTTGAAAGAGCCGAGCACTGCTCACAGCCATACGCCTGGAGACACGAGCCTTAGCCTTGCCCTCAGCCTAGGACAGTCTACGGACAGCCTGGGGCCCTACAGTGAAGGGAATGGAGCTGAAACTCATGTCCAGCCTAAGCGACCAAGTGTCATTGACCGCCAGCCATCTACTGTAGAGTACCTGACTGGTATGATGCATTCTGGTTGCCTCAAGGGCCTCTTGCCAAAGTTCTCCAGCTGGTCTCTAGTCAAACTGGGTCCAGCTCGGTCATACAACTGCCACACTGGTCTGGAACAGCCAGGCTTCCTACCTGCTTCTTCCTTCCTCTTGCCGTGGGACTTGGTGATTCGCTCTCGGTCAGAGGAGGAGGCCGGACTAGCAGAGTCTCTGGACAGAGGGAGCTCTGCGTGGCCTGTCCCTAACAAGGCCCTGGTGGGTAAGCGAGGGAGCACCGGCGGGCTCGGAAGGTGCCGCAGAAGAGATGATATGGCTCGAGCTTTTGTTGGCTTTGAGTATGAAGATGGCAGGGGAAGACGCTTCATCAGCTCTGGGCCTGATAAAATCGTGAAGGTGCTGGGGCCTGGAGGTGCCAAGGATCCTGCCACCAAGGTGCTGAACACTGACATGCCACTTTATATTCCTTCCCCCTCCCAGGGCCGTGGCCTGAAGCCCCACTTTGCCCAGTTGGCTCGTCTTTTTGTGGTTGTACCGGACGCCCCGCTGGAGATCATCCTCACCCCACAGGTAATAAATATGGTTTTACCCTCAAAGTAACTCAGGGTCCAGTGTGATGTGGCTCCTTTACCAAAACACCGTCCAACACGTGATCCTGCTTTCCTTTGGAGATCTCAAAGTCTTCATTAAATATGTCCAGAAATAAAACATAAAAGACTGTTTAAAGCTGCTGTTAAAAGAAAAGCACTGTGTGCAGTAAAAACGTTTGAGCTCACAAAATAAATGTTTTATGAAAAATGACTGCTTCATGAAACCTTTTTTGTTTTTGAAATGAAGATGCTGATGCTCTTTCTTTTTTTTTTGATGTGTTGTGTTTAACACCTCGTGCTAATGTACTTTTAATGTGTTTTTATATTTGTCTTATTTATTGGTATTTTATTGGATGGATGCATTGTGTATGTACGTTTGCTCTCGGGCAGATGAATTTCCCCTCAGGGGGATGAATAAAGTATCCGTCTGTCTGTCTCTCTCATTCCTCTGAATCTGTTCTTCCTCTGACGTGGTTTCAGGTGCTGCCTGGTCCTCCTCCTTGTCCAGTTTTTCATCCAGAGCAAACAGAGCTGGTTTTGCCTCCAGATGGTCTTTGGGTGCTGAGGTTCCCTTACTCCTATGTTACTGATCACGGACCCTGTTTCCCTCCCAAAGAGGGCCAACCGCTCAACAACTACAAGGTGTTAAGAGGCCTCCTTAAAGTCACCACTGCCAGCCCTCCACCACAGTGAACCCCAGCTGCCGTCTCTGCTCTCAGACTTTGCTCTGTATATTCTCAAAGAAAAATAGAATCTTTTCTCTTGATTAAATGCTCCTGATTGGGATTTTGGGTACCCGGTTCAGGATAGTAAGGTCAGTGCTGTGGATTAAGCATGCAGCACTAAGTTCAAGGATCTCAGCTCTAACCTGACCCATGTGGATTTTTTGGAGGCCTAACGTGATGCCATTGTACCAACCAGCCATTGTACATCACACTGTATTTATATAAAAGACTTTAAATCTGTTTTACAGTCTTCTGCACCTTTTCCTTTGTTCTCAGCTCTGAAGAATGGATCATTTAGGCCCCATAAAAAAAAAAAAAAAATTATCAGAAAAGTGATGAGGGAGGGTGGATTTTTTTTTTCACATTTTTTATTTTATCTGTATACATACAGTGAGGGTACTTGAGCATTGCGTTATATTTTATTTGTTGGTGCTGTGTGCAGTGATGTACCTCTGCTGAGCAGGTGCTCTGAACACCCTCATTAGGGTGGTCCTTATGTTTCAACTTTTAAAGGTTCATGCTCTCATCCCACCAATATGTTTGAATAAATTTAAAAACGAATTTGGGCAAAATTTTATCAATATTAATCAATATTTAGAAGTTCCTCAAGACCTTGAAGTTTAACACATACTATGCATATTCTGGATTTTTTTTGCATATTATGTGATTCATTGGGCTAGCATGTACAATTTGACCATTAATCAATGTATATTGATTATTGGTGACCACGTGTGGTGGTTTTACCTACATCACCTAATGAATCTTAACATGGGAATTACATATTGTCCATCCAAATTTACAGTCCTGCTTTGCTGAGCTTATCTGCTGGTTCTGGAATTTTCAAATAATGTGCTGTTGTGAACAATTTTCAATTTTCTGGGCCACCGGCGTTTTGTGCAAGCAGCTGGCAAAGTCATGGGCTCCTGCTCCTTTCAGTCTGGCCTGGACAACAGCTGATCGCAGCGGTGCACGTACATGTGCCTGCTCCATCCACACATCTCACCTGTTCGCATCACGGCTTGTGGGTGAACCCGCCTGGCCACCACGGTGGCTGCTATACACTGCTGATCCAGAGAGATTGCGCTTCATTCACGGCCTCATGTCACAGGTTGGTCACGGCATGTTAACTTGTCACATGAAACTGTCTTTAACCTAAATGATCTGTGTGCCAAAAGACATACAGGCCAGGGACTCCAAACATTCAACCACATGAATCACGTTATTGAGGGCCTAAATGACGTGTTTTTCCCTGGAAGACGGAGTCACAGAATGAAAACAGCGTGCATAAATTCTCAGCGTGTCGCGGGTGTGGGCGGGACCAGGCGGGAGTGTAACACACACATTGTGGGTGCTGGCGGTAACACTCGGGACATTCAGCAGGAGTGGCTGGGAGCCACGCAGGGCTCTGGTGCTGCAGTGCTCGGTCTCCGTACCACGTCCTGGGTATTTGTACACAGCTGTATGAATGTCTGTCCCATAGGAATGCAGCTCGAGTTCTGATTTGTACAACATTTGTGCTCTCATGAGACAGCCCTAAAGAATTAAAAAGTCGTTCTGAAATCAAAAAGCCTATACTCTGAAATATGTTTGCTATTAGGAACAGAGAACCTTTGTCGTGCGTGCAGACTGGGTGACTGCTCTCAGTCCAATCAGAGAAATGTTTGCATTTTCTGGAAATCAGATAAACAAACAGCAACAATCATATGGCCTCATATGTATTTTTGTAAGTTTAGAGTAACATACTTACACCAAGTAATTTAATCTGAATGAATTTCATTGTATTCTGGAGGTCGGGCGTAGTGCCCTTTGCTGGCCGTTTTTAGTCAGTGAAAACATTGCCAAACTATATAAATACATATAATGTGGCCACTTTGTAAGGGGTTAGACTTGTCAGTAAAATCAATTTAATGGACAGCGGTTCATTTCAGATCAGCTTGGTGTATAAATCTGATTGTTCCAGGCAGCGAGAGCCGCCAGCTGGCTGATAGGAACAAGTTAGAGATAAAACCAAACCAGCTGATTTTAATAGATGAGCAGTGCAGCCCGAGCACATTTTCACCAAGCAGCCGGTCACTGAAGTATGAATTCTCACCTTCGGATTCGCCACTTCGCCAGATGTTGTGTGACCTCACCAGTTCTCAGTGCTTCCTCTGCCAAGTAACTGTCAAATCTTGTTTTTCTTTTCACAAATATGGGAATGATGGTCGAAAATATGATTAAAATATGCAGTTTAATGTAAAACTCAAATTTGGATTGTCAAAATTGTCAAAACGGTGTCCAAACGTACTGGCGATAGCACGCGCTGCAGTGTGGCCATGATTAAGGACCTGTTTGATATTGCATGTTGATACGTTGGGCTCCCGAGACGACGATAAGATTCAGTTCAGTCACACACGGTTGAAGGTCATCAGTGATTCGGCTGAGAGGGGTGTCGCTGTCATCAAGGAGTACAACTCCTTTGCCAGTGACAAGGAACAGAAACAATAATTACTACAAGTTGTCCAGGACCTTTGGAGCAGATTCCCAGATGCGAGAAAGAGTACGCTAACTATAAGTGACAATAGTTCCTAATCTCCAAATTATCATGCTGTACAATAGTTATGAGTTCAACATTCTGACATACAAGCACAACATGTGTTTCTGTAATGGTTCCAACCAGAATGAGTCGAAGAATAAGTAATGTTATTGTGCAACAAGGTGATAATTAATGTACAATCTGAGGATTCAGACGCTGAAGGAGTTAGACGCCGACTGGGCCAGAATGATGATGTGACTTTACCAGATCAGATGACAGTGGAACCTGTATTCAGGACCAGGTGGCCACGACAGAGCTGACAGGATGAGTCAATGGGAAAAAGCTGAGGCCAAGATACCACGCAGGTTGAACTGAGTTTCCAGCGTCTGTGGAGTGGAAGAACCAGGGTTCATCCCAAGCATGACTGATGACAGGTGTATGGAATCAGCTCCATGATGTGGTGCCTGGAGAAAAGCAAGGGACTAGACTGCAGCTCCAAGGCAGCATAACACTACTTCCCCCTCAATGGAAGCCTCCAGGCAACCTACCTGGCTGGCCTGGAGGTTGGGACTCCGACGAGGGCGGTCGCATCTCCTCCACTCTCCCTTATCTCTCTGCCTCTGCCTTTAACCTTCAAGTCCCTATTCACCAGACGGTGAATTCCTCAAACTATATTGGATTCTGGATCTATTGGACTGCTATTGGATTTACCATGGAATTGATCAACTGGTCTCTGAACGCTACTGATACCATTTTTTCTACAAGAAGGTCAGGACCGGGGGATCCTACCTGCCCAGATGGAACGTATCCTGCGGGCTACGTTCTCGACTCCTGGGGGTCTTGGCGTGTTGCATGCTTGGTGCCTTTCTCCGTGGAGGACATCGAGGATTTATTCATCTTTGGTCTCGTGGTAGTGGGGCTGGCACTTTTTGGCTTATGTGCTGCCCTGATCTACCGGAAAATTGGCAAGACGGCGGCATCAAGAACCACGGGCCCTCGCTTGTCCGTCATGATTAACGAGGTTGGCAAGGCACTGCATTCTCAGACTGCGATGACTACTGAACTCAGACGCAAAGTGTATGACACCCTGGAGCTGATGCGTGCCTTGCAGTTGAAGCTGAAGGTTTCGGAGGCCGGCAAATATTCTTAAGTCATAATTTGGAATATTCCCAATTCACAATTGGTTTTGATTTCGAGTGAAGCTTCAAAAAGTGTTTTTCACTGCTGTGAGCCATAATCAAGGTCAAATTGCCCACTGTTTTTTCTCCTGAGGAATGTGGCCTTGGTGAGATATTTGGCTCTTAATATCTCAACCCACATAGACAATATCCATGGTAACGGACAGACTTCTGAAGCATGGTTCCACTACCCCCTCCCTTCCCTGATCAACACCTTCCCTCTCCGGCGGCGTCAACGTCACTTCCCAAGCTGGCTGACTGGCAGCGCGACTCAGGGTTGCAGCGGCTGTAACACACCACATCGCCTCAATTGGGAAAACGGACTGTTCACGTTTTAGTGCACATAACAATGTCAAATGTATATGTGTTGTCTTAATTTCTGATGTGTGCCAGTATTACGGTGAACAAGTAATAATTGTGGATTAATTGCGGTTTGTCTGTGGTATGTGAGTGTGCAAATCTCGTTGTCATGACAATGATAAATAAAGCTATCTATCTATCTATCTATCTATCTGGATGGGCCCAATAGAAGACCCAGAGGAGGGAAGAGGTCAAGGATGAAGCCCCACAAGACCCAGCAGTGTTCTTTAGGACCACAGGCCTCCCAGTCCACCAAATACTGGAAACCCAAATACTGCTGTCTTGATAAGGGAACAGTGGAGGCTAATATCCCAGAGAACACAAAAACAGAGTCATACCGGAAGCCGAGCATTCCTGTGAATTGTAAGCGTACTCCGCCCACGGCAGCTGTGTGCTCCAGGAAAACGGGTTGGAGGACGCAACACACCAAAGGGCAGCTCCGAGTTCTCGATTGGCCCATTCTGCTTGACCACTGGATTCAGGGTGGGAGCCAGACGAGAGACTGACGGAGGCCCCTAGCACCGAGCAGAAGTTCTTGCACACCTGTGAGGTGAATTAGGGTCTTCCGTCCGATACAGTGTCAGCAGGTATGGATTTGAACTTGGCTAACATCCTCCTCTCAGCCACCTCCTTCAGAGACTCCAGGGGACAGCCCAGGACAGAGCTGGACTTCCTGACCAGCTTGTTCAGTCTCTCTCCCGCTCTGTGCTGCCCGGGGCCCAACAGACGACAGCATAGAGGAGAGCTGAGGCTACAGCAGAGGCCTGCTCACTCCAAAGGATCTCAGTCTCCTCAGTAGGTGGAGGCGACTCTGACCTTTCTTGTACAGGGTGTCGGTGTTGTGAGTCCAGTCCAGTTTGCTGTTGAGGTGAACACCCAGGTATTTGAGACTGTCCACAGTCTTTATGTCTTCCCCCTGGATGTTCACCGGTGGATGAGGTGGTGGTTTCCTCCTGAAGTCGATCACCATCTCCTTCATCTTACTGGTGTTGAGACACAAATGGTTGCGCTCACACCAGTCCACGAAGTCTGTGATGACCGACCGGTACTCCAGCTCGTTCCCCTCAGACACAAGAACCACAATGGCGGAGTCATCAGAGAACTTCTGGAGGTGCCAGGTGTCCGTGTTGTAGGTGAAGTCCGAGGTGTAGAGGGTAAAGAGAAAAGGTGAGAGGACGGTGCCCTGGGAGGCCCCGGTGCTGCACCTTACCACCTCAGACTGACAGCCGCGCAGCAGCACATACTGCGGGCGGTCAGTGAGGTAGTCAGTGGTCCAGGCGGCTAGGTGTCCATCCACACCTGCGTCCTCCAGTTTCCCCCTCAGCAGTGCCGGTCTGATGGTGTTGAAAGCACTGGAGAAATCAAAGAACATGACTCTCACAGTGCTCCCGCCGGTCTCCAGGTGGGTGAGCACTCGCTGCAACAGGTAGATGACAGCGTCATCTACCCTGATGTTGGGCCTGTAGGCGAACTTCAGTGGGTCCAGGATGTCGCTCACCACGGTGCAGAGATGAGGGCTCCTACTACCACCTGCTGGGAATGATGGTATCCAGTGAGGCAATATAGTCCAGGGGAGTAAATTGATGGGATAGAGCAATATATATATATATATATATATATATATATATAGTGAGGAAAATAAGTATTTGAACACCCTGCGATTTTGCAAGTTCTCCCACTTAGAAATCATGGAGGGGTCTGAAATTTTCATCTTAGGTGCATGTCCACTGTGAGAGACATAATCTAAAAAAAAAAAAAATAAAATATGGAAATCACAATGTATGATTTATTTATTTATTTATTTATTTGTATGTTACTGCTGCAAATAAGTATTTGAACACCTACCAACCAGCAAGAATTCTGGCTCTTAACGTTGTGATTTCCGGATTTTTTTTAGATTATGTCTCTCACAGTGGACATGCACCTAAGATGAAAATTCTCTACACGTAAGCGGCAAGACCGAAAACCAACACTCAATGCCTGTGACCTTTGACCCCTCAGGTGGCACTGCATTAAAAACTGATATCATTGTGTAAAGGATCTTACCGTGTGGGCTCAGGAACACTTCAGAAAACCATTGTCAGTTAACACAGTTCGTCGCTACATCTACAACTGCAAGTTAAAACTCTACCATGCAAAGTGAAAGTCATACATCAACAACATCCAGAAACGCCGCCGCCTTCTCTGGGCCCGAGCTCATTTGAAATGGACAGACGCAAAGTGGAAAAGTGTGCTGTGGTCTGATGAGTCCACATTTCAAATTGTTTGTGGAAATCATGGATGTTGTGTCCTCAGGACAAAAGAGGAAAAAGACCATCCAGATTGTTACCAGTGCAAAGTTCAAAAGCCAGCATCTGTGATGGTATGGGGGTGTGTTAGTGCCCATGGCATGGACAACTTACACATCTGTGATGGCTCCAGGGACGTCCCTGCTTATTTCAACAAGACAATGTCAAGACACATTCTGCACGTGTTACAACAGCGTGGCTTCATAGTAAAAGAGTGCGGGTACTAGACTGGCCTGCCTGCAGTCCAGACCTGTCTCCCAGTGAAAATGTGTGGCGCATTATGAAGCGCAAAATACGACAACGGAGACCCCGGACTGTTGAACAACTGAAGTCGTACATCAAGTAAGAATGAGAAAGAATTCCACCTACAAAGCTTCAACAATTAGTGTCCTCAGTTCCCAAACGCTTATTGAGTGTTGTTAGAAGGAAAGGTGATGTAACACAGTGGGAAACTGTCCCAGCTTTTTAGAAACATGTTGCAGGCATCCATTTCAAAATGAGCAAATATTTGCACAAAAACAATAAAGTTTATCAGTTTGAACATTAAATATCTTGTCTTTGTGGTGTATTCAACTGAATATAGGTTGAAGAGGATTTGAAAATCGTATTCTGTTTTTATTTACATTTTACACAACGTCCCAACTTCATTGGAATAGGGGTTGTAGTTCATTCAATAAAAATAATAGAAAACAGTCTTGTAGCATGTGTAGATTAATAAAATTGAGCAAATACTGATTGCTCAGCAAATAAAAGAATGGCTAAAGTGCGGCTGTATTCTGGATACTGAAAAAAAAATTAATTACCACAAATATATAGTTTTGAGATTATCAGTAAACATGGAAAAATAAGAATTCATCAAAGTTAAATTTTGAGCACGAGTGGACCATATGTACACGTGATTGTAGACAAGCTCAAAGGGACGGCCCTTTACTGTCACTGGACAAACAACAAAATGTGTCCCCTGCCTTTAACTGTCCTAATTACAGTAGACCCGGTCTGTCTGCTGAAATCAGCTCTACTGTCTTGGAAAATCAAGTGTTTCGACTCCAGTAAGAGTTGATTTAGCACTCTGGGAGAGTATATTTAACTGTATTCGGACTGGGACCAAATGTCCCAGCAGAGTAAATTTCACTCTGCAAGATTTACTGTGTAGGAAACTCAGGCAGAAATGGGAAGAACCTGAAACTCCACACAGTGTGGGCATAGGTAGACTCGAACCACAGACCTTCTTGCTGTGAAGCAAGAGGGTTAAGTCACTGTCCTGCTTCAGTCAGAGGGAGACTCACGTTACATCCAAGTCTCACCAAAGCCAATCACTTGTCATCAATGTTCTAAATCAAATCAAATCAATTTTATTTATATAGCGCCAAATCACAACAGTTGCCCCAAGGCGCTTTATATTGTAAGGCAAAAGCCATACAATAATTACAGAAAAACCCCAACAGTCAAAATGACCCCCTGTGAGCAAGCACTTGGTGACAGTGGGAAGGAAAAACTCCCTTTTAACAGGAAGAAACCTCCAGCAGAACGAGGCTCAGGGAGGGGCAGTCTTCTGCTGGGACTGGTTGGGGCTGAGGGAGAGAACCAGGAAAAAGACATGCTGTGGAAGAGAGCAGAGATCAATCACTAATGATTAAATGCAGAGTGGTGCATACAGAGCAAAAAGAGAAAGAAACACTCAGTGCATCATGGGAACCCCCCAGCAGTCTAAATCTATAGCAGCATAACTAAGGGATGGTTCAGGGTCACCTGATCCAGCCCTAACTATAAGCATTAGCAAAAAGGAAGTTTTAATCCTAATCTTAAAAGTAGAGAGGGTGTCTGTCTCCCTGATCTGAATTGGGAGCTGGTTCCACAGGAGAGGAGCCTGAAAGCTGAAGGCTCTGCCTCCCATTCTACTCTTACAAACCCTAGGAACTACAAGTAAGCCTGCAGTCTGAGAGCGAAGCGCTCTATTGGGGTGATATGGTACTACGAGGTCCCTAAGATAAGATGGGACCTGATTATTCAAAACCTTATAAGTAAGAAGAAGAATTTTAAATTCTATTCTAGAATTAACAGGAAGCCAATGAAGAGAGGCCAATATGGGTGAGATATGCTCTCTCCTTCTAGTCCCCGTCAGTACTCTAGCTGCAGCATTTTGAATTAACTGAAGGCTTTTTAGGGAACTTTTAGGACAACCTGATAATAATGAATTACAATAGTCCAGCCTAGAGGAAATAAATGCATGAATTAGTTTTTCAGCATCACTCTGAGACAAGACCTTTCTGATTTTAGAGATATTGCGTAAATGCAAAAAAGCAGTCCTACATATTTGTTTAATATGCGCTTTGAATGACATATCCTGATCAAAAATGACTCCCAAGATTTCTCACAGTATTACTAGAGGTTAGGGTAATGCCATCCAGAGTAAGGATCTGGTTAGACACCATGTTTCTAAGATTTGTGTTGTGTGGGCCGCTGAAGAGGAGGTACTGCTGGCCCACCACCACCAGAGGGCGCCCTGCCTGGAGTGCGGGCTCCAGGCACCAGAGGGCGCTGCCGCCGACGAAGGCTGTCAGGGTGACAGCTGTCACCCATTACTGGACACAGCTGACTGCACTCAGGACGGAGGTATATCAGCAGGACAGCGTCTCCACCTCAGGACCGAGATATCCTGTTGTGAAAGTGTAGGTACACGGACCCACAACAGGGGGCGCAATGAACGGACAATGGAGAAAGGTGAATAACAAGTTTTACTGTTGTGAAATTAGCACAACTGATACAATAATTCACAATTTGGAGGTGTAAGCCGAAATCTGCTGGTGTCTTGTGGGCAGGCCCGAAGGTAGGAGACGTCCGTCCTAGTCGAACCGGAACCACCCAGATTTCCTCTGCCACCGAAACCCAGAAGTACTGGAACCGCCAAGTCCCGAATTCCCAGGTGGCCACTGCCTTCGCTCGTCGGATCCGGTACTGCTGGCGGGAAAGAACACAAACACACAGGTTGGGATGCGACCGCACCCAGTAGATGAGAGGGGCAAGCCGCCTCCACCTCTTGTCACAATAAGCAGGAAGGTGAGTACTTATCCGATCACTCGGCTTTCGGTAGTCAGCTGTCCTGAAAGGTTTAACAAGTATTATAGGATTATACTTAAATAAGCTGCAGAGAAGATTACCTTAGGCTCAAGGCGATATCTCGGCACTGAGGTGGAGACGCTGTCCTGCTGATATACCTCCGTCCTGAGTGCAGTCAGCTGTGTCCAGTAATGGGTGACAGCTGTCACCCTGACAGCCTTCGTCGGCGGCAGCGCCCTCTGGTGCCTGGAGCCCGCACTCCAGGCAGGGCGCCCTCTGGTGGTGGTGGGCCAGCAGTACCTCCTCTTCAGCGGCCCACACAACAATTTGTGGGGCCAAGTACAATAACTTCAGTTTTATCTGAGTTTAAAAGCAGGAAATTAGAGGTCATCCATGTCTTTATGTCTGTAAGACAATCCTGCAGTTTAGCTAATTGGTGTGTGTCCTCTGGCTTCATGGATAGATAAAGCTGGGTATCATCAGAGGTGATTGATTGTCTGAATAAGTGTTAATAGTAATTTGGTATTTTGTTACGCAGTATATTTGAACATTGATGAGAATTGTGCAGCTCGCTTCTCACGACCGTGGCATGCGGACCGATGATCCTCCACCTGTTGTGAGAAGCTGCTCATTTACATAAAGCTTAAATTCAGACCTGAATGTGTTGCTGATAGTGTGTGCCTTTGAGGGATATTAGTTGTAGCTGTTGACTTACCTCACCTCTTCTATCCTTCACAGAGTCAGTTTGTCGTGTCCACCTGGGGGGGTGTTTGGCGGTGAATGTGAGTCCAGAAGCGCCGGGCTTCGATCCCTTTGGGCGCTGGAGAGCGCGCCGTCCTTCACTCCGCCAGACAAACCATATTTTATGTTGTACACAATTATTGCACAAGAGGGGAAAAATAAAATTGTTTTGTTTTTGGAACCGCTTTCTGGTTATTTAGCGCTGGGTTCAGTCAGACGCAGGTCCGCTCCTCAACCCGCGTCGGCACATAACATTTTTTTCTCTAATAGTTAAAATTTTATTAGCAAAGAAAGTCATGAAGTCATTACTAGTTAAAGTTAAAGGAATACTCAGCTCAATAGAGCTCTGACTCTTTGTCAGCCTGGCTACAGTGCTGAAAAGAAACCTGGGGTTGTTCTTATTTTCTTCAATTAGTGATGAGTAGAAAGATGTCCTAGTTTTACAGAGGGCTTTTTATAGAGCAACAGACTCTTTTTTCCAGGCTAAGTGAAGATCTTCTAAATTAGTGAGACGCCATTTCCTCTCCAACTTACGGGTTATCTGCTTTAAGATGCGAGTTTGTGAATTATACCACGGAGTCAGGCACTTCTGATTTAAGGCTCTCTTTTTCAGAGGAGCTACAGCATCCAAAGTTGTGCTCAATGATGATGTAAAACTATTGACGAGATACTCTATCTCACTCACAGAGTTAAGGTAGCTACTCTGCACTGTGTTGGTATATGGCATTGAAGAACATAACAAAGAAGGAATCATATCCTTAAACCTAGTTACAGCACTTTCCAAAAGACTTCTACTGTAATGAAACTTATTCCCCACTGCTGGGTAGTCCATTAAAGTAAATGTAAATGTTATTAAGAAATGATCAGACAGAAGGGGGCTTTCCGGGAATACTGTTAAGTCTTCAATTTCCATACCATAAGTCAAAACAAGATCTAAGATATGATTAAAGTGGTGGGTGGACTCATTTACTTTTTGAGCAAAGCCAATAGAGTCTAATAATAGATTAAATGCAGTGTTGAGGCTGTCATTCTCAGCATCTGTGTGGATGTTAAAATCGCCCACTATAATTATCTGAGCTAAGCACTAAGTCAGACAAAAGGTCTGAAAATTCACAGAGAAACTCACAGTAATGACCAGGAGGACGATAGATCACAACAAATTAAACTGGTTTTTGGGACTTCCAATTTGGATGGACAAGACTAAGAGACAAGCTTTCAAATGAATTAAAGCTCTGTCTGGGTTTTTGATTAATTAATAAGCTGGAGTGGAAGATTGCTGCTAATCCTCCGCCCCGGCCCGTGCTACGAGCGTTCTGACAGTTAGTGTGACTCGGGGGTGTTGACTCATTTAAACTAACATATTCATCCTGCTGTAACCAGGTTTCTGTAAGGCAGAATAAATCAATATGTTGATCAATTATTATATAATTTACTAACAGGGACTTAGAAGAGAGAGACCTAATGTTTAATAGACCACATTTAACTGTTTTAGTCTGTGGTGCAGTTGAAGGTGCTATATTATTTTTTCTTTTTGAATTTTTATGCTTAAATAGATTTTTGCTGGTTGTTGGTGGTCTGGGAGCAGGCACCGTCTCTACGGGGATGGGGTAATGAGGGGATGGCAGGGGGAGAGAAGCTGCAGAGAGGTGTGTAAGACTACAACTCTGCTTCCTGGTCCCAACCTTGGATAGTCACGGTTTGGAGGATTTAAGAAAATTGGCCAGATTTCTAGAAATGAGAGCTGCTCCATCCAAAGTGGGATGGATGCCGTCTCTCCTAACAAGACCAGGTTTTCCCCAGAAGCTTTGCCAATTATCTATGAAGCCCACCTCATTTTTTGGACACCACTCAGACAGCCAGCAATTCAAGGAGAACATGCGGCTAAACATGTCACTCCCAGTCCGATTGGGGAGGGGCCCAGAGAAAAGTACAGAGTCCGACATTGTTTTTGCAAAGTTACACACCGATTCAATGTTAATTTTAGTGACCTCCGATTGGCGTAACCGGGTGTCATTACTGCAGACGTGAATTACAATCTTACCAAATTTCCGCTTAGCCTTAGCCAGTTTCAAATTTCCTTCAATGTCGCCTGCTCTGGCCCCCGGAAGACAATTGACTATGGTTGCTGGTGTTGCTAACTTCACATTTCTCAAAACAGAGTCGCCAATAACCAGAGTTTGATCCTCGGCGGGTGTGTCGCCGAGTGGGGAAAAACGGTTAGAGATGTGAACGGGTTGGCAGTGTACACGGGGCTTCTGTTTAGGGCTACGCTTCCTCCTCACAGTCACCCAGCCGGCCTGCTTTCCCGGCTGCTCGGGATCTGCTGAGGGACAGCTAACGGCAGCTAAGCTACCTTGGTCCGCACCGACTACAGGGGCCTGGCTAGCTGTAGAATTTTCCACGGTGCGGAGCCGAGTCTCCAATTCGCCCAGCCTGGCCTCCAAAGCTACGAATAAGCTACACTTATTACAAGTACCATTACTGCTAAAGGAGGCCGAGGAATAACTAAACATTTCACACCCAGAGCAGAAAAGTGCGGGAGAGACAGAAGAAGCCGCCAAGCTAAACCAGCTAAGAGCTAGTAGCTGCGCTAAGCTAGCGGATTCCTAAAAACACAAAGTGAATAATGTGGAAATAATTTAGAGGTGAATCAGCAGAGGGAGTGCTTTAGTTAAGGCACGTAAAGATTACACTGGGAAACAAATCGTTATCTAGATAACTAGATCAATCTAACTGCGCAGATTAAACAGCTAACAGATACAGAAAAACACCGCTGTGCTCCGGAACAGGAAGTGATACAATACCGCAGTGAGAGCCAACCACCAGTAGAGGTCATTAATCATTAATAACTAAAGATCATTAATCAGCAATGACACTGAATTCAGTGGCGTGTGACTGAGTGGTGTTCCGTCATTCCACTGTACGTATGTGACCTGGGTGAGGTGCTGTCTTGCAGATAATAATTTGTCTCTGGAAGATTTTGGGTCTGTGTGGGTGATAGACGAGAGCAATGGGGGGACGGTGAGCTGAACTGTTTGTGTAGCTGGAAGAGAGGTTGGAGGGCACGGGGACTGCAAACAGTCACGTGGACATCAATGGCTAAAGTGCGGCTCTATTCTTTTATATAATGCTGACGTTGCAAAGGTGAGTGTGTCGGGTCTGTTCAGATCAACAATTCAAGATAAACTCTCTGTCTTGGTGAAAGAAATGTGTGCCGTTCCCTGGACACTGAGTGAAAGAAACGGTGCGGGTTCAAAACGGTACCAAGAGGAATGGACAAGTCACGTTATCGTGACAATGCTTCTTACGATTGTCCATCGAAACAAGTACTGAGGCTGACTGTTGAGATTTTCCCATTTTAATTGGACACCAGATTATTGGATTTCAGTTTTAACAAAAATGAATAAACTTAATTTTAGGCATATTTAAAGTGGTTTGAGAAATTTGATTTATTTATGATAAATATGTTATATTTCCACATATGTTATATATCCACTGTTACTCCTGTAACAGTGGTATGTGGCAAAAAAAAGTGCTATGCGCACATCTTCTGCCATTTCTCTGGTAGTCAGATGACGTCCCGGATCAACACAGCATTCAGTTTGGAAATGATCTGGTCGTTTCAGCCTGTCGATGGCCGCTCGGAGCGCGGCGCGCCCTCCGCCACTGTGCGCCGTCTTTAAACCGGTTGTAACACTCCTTAATCTGTGTGATCCCCATAGAATCGTCCCTGAAAGCCATCTGAATCTTCCGAATGGTGTCCACCTGGCTGTCTCTCACAATTTCTGAAAAAATTTGATGCAGCTAAGCTCCAAATCGTTCAGACATTTTCCTTGCAATGAAAATCCGACGAGGGGGGTGGACCAGTGCTCACTCAAAGCCTGCTCACAGGCGAATGACGCAACCGACAGGCGTGAAAAAACGCACGCATGCGCACGAAGGTTCAAGCTTGGCTGATGCAAGCGCACATGATTCAAATCCATATAGTTTTTGCAAAAAATAAAAAGGTCGGATAGTTTTCTAATAGACCTCATATGATGTTTGGCAGGACAGAACTGTGGAGTTTGTATGTTCTCCCCATGTTTATGTGGGTTCCCTCCACTGGAAACTTTATAATTGTCCAGGTCTCCCTTGAAAAAGAGGTCTTGATCTCAATGGGACTAACCTGGTTAAACAAAGGGGTTTTTTTTCCTATAATACATGTGAAGGTCGCTCATGGTACACTGTGGCCCAAACAGGAAGTGCCAAATTCTTCATCCACAGTGAAACAGGAAATGTTCAAATGTCAAACACTTCCTGGATTGACAGACGAGATCCCATGGAATCTCGCGAGAACTCAGTGGCAAGCTCACACTCAAACAAGAAGTGCCAAATTTTCAGTCACAGTGAAACAGGAAATGTCAAATGTTGAACACTTTGTGGCATGGGTGGAGCTAGAGCGTAGGCCAGGGTTGCACTAGACTCCCCTGGAATCCGACTGGACACAGATGATTCACATGTTACCACACCACACATCTGGTTGAAAGAGCTGCATTTTGAAATCAGTGTCACATTGACTGCTAGGTTCCTCCTGTCCAGTAGTTGGTGCTGTGTACCACAAAAGTTCTAATCCACCTTTGTAGGAAAAGAAAAATGTTTTCTTCAGATTTGAACTGAAGATGTCGTTTGAACTATTCATGGTTTTAGAGTATCCCAGAATCTTTGTGCGCTGGGGAGGGAGGCTTGATAATGGCTCAGCTTAATGCTAACTTTAACATTGAAAATGCCATAGACATGCTAACACACTAGCATCAGTCCCGTTTTTCAGTTATAAAATACATCTATCAACTGTTTCAGAAGACCATAACAAGTCGGTTTAACATAAAAAAGGTAAATATTACTCACAGACATGCTCTTTAGGGTTTTAGCGGGGAAAAATTAAGATAGAGTAATAAAACAAAGATCCAACAAAGCAGCAGATCAAAGATCAAAGCACTGCTTCATTGGTTCAAGTCTCAAAGCAAAGCTGTGCTGCAGACAAGGTTGATAATACAGACCCGCTACAGGGTCTGTAATCAATGTAGAGAAATGATCATTTTCCTGACAAACACCCCCAAAAACAACGGCCACTCTGAAGGACCGATAAGGGAATCGTTAAGCAAAAAGGCTATGGATGTCGATGGATTGAATCATTTCTTAAAGATACCCGAAAATAACCGGTTCCCGACACGCAACCCTAACATCAACAACCCTAACTTTTTAAAACTCACATTAAAGACTCGCAATTATATTACTTAAACACCTAAATACATATTTTGGTTGAACTCACCTCCATAATGATGCAATGTTGCAAACAAGTTGCCGCAAACGCTTGTTTACACTGACAATGAAATCTCGGCTTCCCCAGCGAGAATGTGATTACGCGCAGGATTTGACACCAGTCCATTGGCACCGCAAAGGCGTCAGTGGACTTCTAATCACACCAAACTTACAACCCCAATTCCAATGAAGTTGGGACGTTGTGTAAAATGTAAATAAAAACAGAATACGATTTTCAAATCCTCTTCAATCTATATTCAACTGAATACACCACAAAGACAAGATATTTAATGTTCAAACTGATAAACTTTATTGTTTTTGTGCAAATATTTGTTCATTTTGAAATGGATGCCTGCAACAGGTTTCTAAAAAGCTGGGACAGTGGTATGTTTCCCACTGTGTTACATCACCTTTCCTTCTAACAACACTCAATAAGCGTTTGGGAACTGAGGACACTAATTGTTGAAGCTTTGTAGGTGGAATTCTTTCCCATTCTTGCTTGATGTACGACTTCAGTTGTTCAACAGTCCGGGGTCTCCGTTGTCGTATTTTGAGCTTCATAATGCGCCACACATTTTCACTGGGCGACAGGTCTGGACTGCAGGCAGGCCAGTCTAGTACCCGCACTCTTTTACTACGAAGCCACGCTGTTGTAACACGTGCAGAATGTGGCTTGACATTGTCTTGCTGAAATAAGCAGGGACGTCCCTGAAAAAGACGTTGCTTGGATGGCAGCATGTGTTGCTCCAGAACCTGGATGTAGGTTTCAGCATTGATGGAGCCATCACAGATGTGTAAGTTGTCCATGCCATGGGCACTAACACACCCCCATACCATCACAGATGCTGGCTTTTGAACTTTGCGCTGGTAACAATCTGGATGGTCTTTTTCCTCTTTTGTCCAGAGGACACGACGTCCATTATTTCCACAAACAATTTGAAATGCACAGCACACTTTTCCACTTTGTGTCTGTCCATTTCAAATGAGCTCGGGCCCAAAGAAGGCGGCTGTGTTTCTGGATGTTGTTGATGTTTGACTTTCACTTTGCATGGTAGAGTTTTAACTTGCACTTGTAGCTGTAGCGACGAACTGTGTTAACTGACAATGGTTTTCTGAAGTGTTTCTGAGACCTCGCGGTAAGATCCTTTACACAATGATGTCGGTTTTTAATGCAGTGCCGCATGAGGGATCGAAGGTCACGGGCATTCAATGTTGGTTTCCGGCCTTGCCATGTAGAAAGTTCTCCAGATTCTCTGAATTTTTATTATTTATTTATTTATTTTATTATTATGGACTGTAGATGATGGAATCCCTAAATTCCTTGCAATTGAACATTGAGAAACATTGCACTTAAACTGTTGGACTATTTTTTTTTCATGCCGTTGGTCACAGCGTGGTGATCCTCACCCCATTTTTGCTTGTGAACAGCTGAGACTTTTGGGGATGCTCGTTTTATACCAAATCATGACACTCACCTGTATCCAATTAGGGATACAGGTGAGTTTATCAGTTTGAACATTAAATATCTTGCCTTTGGTGTATTCAATTGAATATAGGTTGAAGAGGATTTGCAAATCATTGTTTTCTGTGTTTATTTACATTTTACACAATGTCCCTACTTCAATGGAATTGGGGTTGTATATTGGTGAGTAAACGACCGTATTTTATGCCAGAAATGAGTTCCAGGTTGTTAAAAGCAGCATTTCTCCTTTAATTCGGGTTGTCTTATATATGTTTAAGCCTCTGGGGTCCAAGGGCATTTTTGGACAGTTCACTCACCTGGCATAAATGTTTTATTATTGCTGTTAACAGCTCTCCCTGCATCCCACAATCAAGTTTTATATCTCTTTTTTTCAGGACAACCTGTACTTACAGAATATATATGCTATAGTGATGTTTTATAAGTGTAATAAAGGTTTACAATCAGAAATAAGAAATGAAAAAATAAAGCGGGAAATAATTTTCCACACACATTTATTCAAAACACACAGCAAACTATAATAAACTGTTTTGACACTTTATAAAGGTAATTTGAGGTCTTGTGTGAAAGACTGTACAACAAAAAGGTTCAAACAATAAACACAAATGCACATTTTGAACAATATATACAAAATGGTCTATGCGTTTTGTTTGTCTTCATCTCAAAGCAATTTCTGTCTGCTATTACACAAAGGTCACATCACAAGCTTATACTTCTATGAAGTTGACTGTGTGTTTGTTCTCTCCTGCTCTGAAAGCAGCTTTCACACTTCGAGGCTCATTCAGTTTTAGAAGCGACCCCTCCCCCCGCTCCATTGATATGGTAAACAGTGCTTTACGCCTGAGCGAGAGAGCTTGCTACATGCTTATTCAGTAACATTCACAGGCAAACTAGTGGAGCAATCCTGATACTCACACACTGTTTGAGTACATGAGATTGTATGAGAGGCTCTCCATCTGCTCACTTTCACCGGTCGCTGTGCGTAATGGGGCAGGGCGCATTGGAGCATCCAGCAGCCAGGGCGCTATTCAAACGTGCCCACTAGTAACACATCACAACTAAAAACAATCTTTGGTGTATCACATGAGGTAAATCTGCCCTATGATTGGATTTTGGAAAACCATGTGACAGTGAACCAATTTTGAGTGAAATGTCATGTTGCTCACATCATCACACAGCTTCTATGAGGAGTACAAAGATGGTGGATGGTGGCTCAAAAGTCTGCAGTTAACTTTTCAGCAAAAAAAGTAAGTTTCTATCTCATATAATTAAAAAGTTATTTATAATTTAGTAAAACTTGGTCTCCGCCGTTGTATACAACGGCGTCGGCCCCAGAGAGTTAAGCTAACAGACAGCAGCTGATTCGTGCTCTGTGGGCTTATTAGTGCAGCAGATAACTGAAACAATCCTTCAAATGGTGATACAAGCATCCAATTCAGCACAAATATAGCTGGAGCAAAATTAATGGAGTAACTTTAACTTTTGACCCCTGTACAAACTGAAACTGACCTTTGTCACCATTATTGTTGTTTTTACCTCATAACTCCATAATATTCAGTCACAGATTGTCCAAACTATACCTTTTTGGAATCTTTATGATCAGGCAAATAACGTGTAGTTTTCTATATGATTGGAGCATCTTTTAATTTTGACCCCTGTGTAATTCTTCAATTGACCACTACCTGGCTGCCTATTGAAAATTCAAGTGGCCAATCAGTTTTTTTTTTAAAGAGTTCATGTCTATGGATTATTTGTGCTGAATCTGATGTTTGTATCACCATTTGCAGGATTCCACTCTAAATATTCTCTTATCTGCTGCACTATATATGAGTTGTAAGATTTATTTATTTATTTATTCAATGTTTTACCAGGTAAGTCAATTGAGAACACTTTCTCATTTACAATGACGACCTGGACAAGAGGCAACACAACAGCAGGAGAGAATAACAGATTCACAATCTCCACATACAACAGTGAAAAACATACAGTAAAACAACTACAGAAACAACAACAATAAAACAGAAAATGTTAAGAATTAAGATATACATTATTAAAAACGTGCAATGGTCCTGTAAAATGTTAGAAATTGAGTTTTTAAAAGTAGATAGGGGTAAAAACAAACTAAGCTTTAGAGACTGTTCTAAGTCATTCCAGTCACTTGCTGCAGAAAACTGGAAAGAGGAGCGACCAAAGACTGTGCGAACTTTTGGGAACACCAGACTGATGTAAGTGCTGGAGCGAAGAGCGCGACTGGAAGTGTGGATGTTTAGTAAAGAGCTCAAATAGGACGGAGCCCAGCCAATCAAACATTTGTAAATACACAATAGCCGATGGATTTGTCTACATGTGTGGACAGAGGGCCACTTCACCATTGAGTACAAATCACAGTGGTGCGTGTTGAAAGGTGCACCTGTAACAAAGCGTATGGCAGCATGATATACAACATCAAGTTTGTGGAGCAGAGTCTTTGATGCCATTCTCTAAACTAAGTCTCCATAATCAAGGATGGGGAGAACTGTAGTTTTTACCAAAAGCTCTCTTATTGGGCGAGTGAAAGTGTTTTTGTGGCGGTATAAAAAGCCAATTCTCGTCTTTGCTTTGGTGAGCAGATTAATGATGTGGGTTTCAAAAACTAGAGAGTTATCAAGCCATACACCAAGATACTTATAGTCTGAATTTCTGATCCATCCAGGGATACAATTTTACCTGGACTCTCAGGGAGCAGGAGGTTTCTGTTAAAGAACATACATTTGGTTTTTCTTGTATTTAACGTAAGTCGAAGCTCAGAAAAGACATGTTGAAGTGAAATGAACCTGTCTTGGAGCAAAGACAGACTACTGTTGAAACAGGGACTATGCGCATACAGGATAGTGTCATCTGCATACAAATGCATTTGACACTGACCGGCAGCATATGTGATATTATTTATGTAAATATTGAACAGGGTGGGGCCTAGGATGGATCCTTGAGGCAGGCCTTTGTGAAGAGGTAGGGGTTCTGAGAGGAGCCCTTCAACTGTCATCGCCTGCATACGCCCAGAGCAAAAGCTTTTAAACCATGTAATGGAGTTGTCTGAAAAACCTGTCTCCCGTAGCCTATCCATCAAGATGTTTAAGTCCACAGAATCAAAAGCTTTGGCTAAGTCAACAAACATAGCCACACAGTACTCCTTATTGTCAACAGCATTGATGATATCACTGAGGACCTTCAATGAGGCAGTCAGACAGCTGTGCCTGGCTCTAAACCCAGACTGCAATGGGTTATAGATTTGGTAAGACTCCAGGTAATCTATCAGCTGTATGTTGACAATTTTTTCAGATTTTCGAAAGACAGGGCAAGATGGAGATTCGCCTGAAGCAGTTCATGTCACTGTTGTCTCCTTTAAATAGAGGAGTGACTGCAGCAGATTTCCAATCTTTTGGAAAAGATGCTGCTCCTCACTGTTTCTCAGTTGTCCTCAAAAGTATTGGAACACTTGGTATTTCACACATTTTAATTTGTTTATTCCATTTCAAATACATTTTTTTTTCTAAAATTATCTACTTTAACTCAAACTGAAAGTAAATCTCTAAACTGTTGGGAAAGTGTAGTGACACGGACCCACAACAGGGGGCGTAAATGAACGGACAATGGAAGGAGTCAAATTATAACACTTTACTGTTGTGAATGTCACAACCAAACACAGCAGAATCAGAATGTGCAACAGTCAATTAATAAAGGTGTCGTGTGGGCAGGCTCGACGGTCTGGAAACGAACCGGAACCACACGATTTCCACCGCCACCTGAACCCGAGGAATACTGGAGCCGCCAAGTCCCGGAGTCCCCAGGTGGCCACCTTCCCGGAGTGTCGGATCTGGTACTGCTGGCAGAAAGCAAAAGACAGTCAAAGGGTGGGTGTGTGAACACCCAGTAACAATGGTGGGAATGCCACCTCCACCTCTCACTCAGCGTGTTGCAGTGGTCTCAGAGGAAAAGGAGCGCCGTCTTGCACAGCCTCCTCAAAAACGACCGGTTCTCCTGCAAACACTCACAATAATAGATTTATCGATCTCACAAAAGGGGCTGAGAGTAGTACCTCCAGATGAAGATGATATCTCGGCAGTTTGGTGGAGGTGTCTTCCTGCTTTTATACCAGATGTGTTGATTAGTGACAGCTGTCACCATGGCTTGTTCCTGAGGCGGCAGCGCCCTCTCGTGCCTGAAGCCCGCACTTCAGGCAGGGCGCCCTCTGGTGGTGGGCCAGCAGTACCTCCTGTTCTGGCAGCCCACACAACATAAACTTGATATAAATGATTTAAAAATCTAAAATCCAGCTTCCTGATGAAGTGGTGTAGAGGAGGATTTTCTCCAAAAGAAGACCTGAAAGTTCAGCTACAATTTGACAGAAAGTACATTTGAGATGAAAGACTAGATTTGATGTTTTGGTGAAAGAAACTTTTGTATTTCTTCATAATTGATGTAAATAAAGTCCAAGACATATTCAGTGACTTGGAAATGTTCATGTTTCCATCCCCTGACTTGTCTGAAGAAAACTGGTAATAAAACTGATTATTATTTACAGGTTTTATCAAGTTTTACAGATTTGATTTCAGTTTGAATTTGAAGGAGATGAAATGACATAAACAAATTCAAATGTGTGAAATTCCAAGTGTTCCAATCCTTTTGGAGGCCACAGTATCCTAACCTTATGATGAGTGTGATATTATTACTGTTTGGTTTAAGAAGGTTTCATTGTCTTGTTGAAATGTTAAAAGTTTTGTCATGTTGATGTAACAATATTAAGATATGATAATTTGGCCATATTGTACAGGCCGACTGTCAGTGAGCTGAAAACTATGAATATTAATTTACATCTACCAAAAAAAAACAAAAATGCTTAAAGTGGTGGGGGGTAAAGAGGGCTGTAATTAGGGGGGTCTGCGGGTGGAACCCCTCCAGAATGCTCCCCTGAAGCCTCGGCTGAAAGAACAGTCTGAGACGGTGCGACACTGAAGAGCTTTGTTCCTTCATGTCTGTCACATATACATCCATCCATCCATCTTCGACCGCTTAGTCCAGTTAAGGGTCGCGGGGGAGCTGGAGCCCAAATCCAGCTGCTGCATGACATATACATATGACGATAATTAATTCACTCTTTTTAAAAAGGTCACAAAAAGACAAAACACGTAAAGCACAGACGAACAAACTGTGTGTGTTCCACTGAGCACAGAGTCCATCTCAGGTTTTCAGATGTTGGTCTTCCGGGCTTCCCCTGGAAACCTCGGGTTTGACGTCACGTCGCAATGAACTGTGGGTAATTCCTTCAAGTAAAGTCGGCAGACACCACGGCCTCGTGCACGTGCAGATTTGACAGCGGGCAGCCACGTGCGGGAGCGCGCGTTTGGCTGCTGCGGCGTGTGATGACGCACGAACCCGCCCCCAACGTCACCGCTTCAACAGGAAGCAGACGAACGCAGGACGCGAGCGCGTGCATGACGCGTGCGTTTCCGCCCCCGGCTCAGAGCGCGGCGCGCGTGCCCGTGGACCTGTGAATGCGGAGTCGGGAACGCGGCGGCACTCAGGCTCGGATCAGACGATGGAGGAGAAAACCTTCCGACGCTTCCTGGAGCTCTTCCTGCGGGAGATGAGAGCGCCTCTGCGGGACAGCGACCCGCCGCCGGATCGGCCTCTGCCGGAGCGGCTGAGCGAAGAGGAGGTGGAGGGCGAGAGCCTGGAGCTGTGCCTGCAGCAGCTCTACAAATAGTTAAGTGTCCGGGACCGGATCCGGATCCGGATCCCACCTTCACCCACTCACTTCTTACAACACGAGTTCTGCCATTTAAAAAAAACAAAAAAACAATTCAGATTTTAATCAGTGCGGCAGGTGCGTTTTTTTTAATGTAGTTATGATAAAATTTTAACTTTGGTACAGGTGCGTTTTTTTTAATGTAGTTATGATATAAATTTTAACTTTGGTACAGGTGCGTTTTTTTTAATGTAGTTATGATATAAATTTTAACTTTGGTACAGGTGTGTTTTTTTTAATGTAGTTATGATATAAATTTTAACTTTGGTACAGGTGCGTTTTTTTTAATGTAGTTATGATATAAATTTTAACTTTGGTACAGGTGCGTTTTTTTTAATGTAGTTATGATATAAATTTTAACTTTGGTACAGGTGTGTTTTTTTTAATGTAGTTATGATATAAATTTTAACTTTGGTACAGGTGCGTTTTTTTTAATGTAGTTATGATATAAATTTTAACTTTGGTACAGGTGCGTTTTTTTTAATGTAGTTATGATATAAATTTTAACTTTGGTACAGGTGCGTTTTTTTTAATGTAGTTATGATAAAATTTTAACTTTGGTACAGGTGCGTTTTTTTTAATGTAGTTATGATATAAATTTTAACTTTGGTACAGGTGCGTTTTTTTTAATGTAGTTATGATATAAATTTTAACTTTGGTACAGGTGTGTTTTTTTTAATGTAGTTATGATATAAATTTTAACTTTGGTACAGGTGCGTTTTTTTTAATGTAGTTATGATATAAATTTTAACTTTGGTACAGGTGCGTTTTTTTTAATGTAGTTATGATATAAATTTTAACTTTGGTACAGGTGTGTTTTTTTAATGTAGTTATGATATAAATTTTAACTTTGGTACAGGTGTGTTTTTTTTAATGTAGTTATGATATAAATTTTAACTTTGGTACAGGTGCGTTTTTTTAATGTAGTTATGATATAAATTTTAACTTTGGTACAGGTGCGTTTTTTTTAATGTAGTCATGATATAAATTTTAACTTTGGTACAGGTGCGTTTTTTTAATGTAGTTATGATATAAATTTTAACTTTGGTACAGGTGCGTTTTTTTTTTAATGTAGTCATGATATAAATTTTAACTTTGGTACAGGTGCGTTTTTTTTAATGTAGTTATGATATAAATTTTAACTGTGGTTCAGGTGCGTTTTTTTTAATGTAGTTATGATATAAATTTTAACTTTGGTACAGGTGCGTTTTTTTAATGTAGTTATGATATAAATTTTAACTTTGGTACAGGTGTGTTTTTTTTAATGTAGTTATGATATAAATTTTAACTTTGGTACAGGTGCGTTTTTTTTAATGTAGTTATGATATAAATTTTAACTTTGGTACAGGTGCGTTTTTTTTTAATGTAGTTATGATATAAATTTTAACTTTGGTACAGGTGTGTTTTTTTTAATGTAGTTATGATATAAATTTTAACTTTGGTACAGGTGCGTTTTTTTTAATGTAGTTATGATATAAATTTTAACTTTGGTACAGGTGCGTTTTTTTTAATGTAGTTATGATATAAATTTTAACTTTGGTACAGGTGCGTTTTTTTTTAATGTAGTTATGATATAAATTTTAACTTTGGTACAGGTGTGTTTTTTTTAATGTAGTTATGATATAAATTTTAACTTTGGTACAGGTGCGTTTTTTTTAATGTAGTTATGATATAAATTTTAACTTTGGTACAGGTGCGTTTTTTTAATGTAGTTATGATATAAATTTTAACTTTGGTACAGGTGCGTTTTTTTTAATGTAGTCATGATATAAATTTTAACTTTGGTACAGGTGCGTTTTTTTTAATGTAGTTATGATATAAATTTTAACTTTGGTACAGGTGCGTTTTTTTTTTAATGTAGTTATGATATAAATTTTAACTTTGGTACAGGTGCGTTTTTTTAATGTAGTTATGATATAAATTTTAACTTTGGTACAGGTGCGTTTTTTTAATGTAGTTATGATATAAATTTTAACTTTGGTACAGGTGCGTTTTTTTTAATGTAGTTATGATATAAATTTTAACTTTGGTACAGGTGCGTTTTTTTAATGTAGTTATGATATAAATTTTAACTGTGGTCCAGGTGTGTTTTTTTTAATGTAGTTATGATATAAATTTTAACTTTGGTACAGGTGCGTTTTTTTAATGTAGTTATGATATAAATTTTAACTTTGGTACAGGTGCGTTTTTTTAATGTAGTTATGATATAAATTTTAACTTTGGTACAGGTGCGTTTTTTTAATGTAGTTATGATATAAATTTTAACTGTGGTCCAGGTGTGTTTTTTTAAATGTAGTTATGATATAAATTTTAACTTTGGTACAGGTGTGTTTTTTTAATGTAGTTATGATATAAATTTTAACTTTGGTACAGGTGCGTTTTTTAAAATGTAGTTATGATATAAATTTTAACTGTGGTCCAGGTGTGTTTTTTTAAATGTAGTTATGATATAAATTTTAACTTTGGTACAGGTGCGTTTTTTTAATGTAGTTATGATATAAATTTTAACTGTGGTTCAGGTGCGTTTTTTTTAATGTAGATATGATATAAATTTTAACTTTGGTACAGGTGCGTTTTTTTAATGTAGTTATGATATAAATTTTAACTTTGGTACAGGTGCGTTTTTTTAAATGTAGTTATGATATAAATTTTAACTGTGGTTCAGGTGCGTTTTTTTTAATGTAGTTATGATATAAATTTTAACTGTGGTCCACGTGCTTTTTTTTAATGTCGTTATGATAAAATTTTAACTGTGGTTCAGGTGTGTTTTTTAAATGTAGTTATGATATAAATTTTAACTGTGGTCCAGGTGTGTTTTTTTTAATGTAGTTATGATATACATTTTAACTGTGGTTCAAGTGTGTTTTTTTAATGTAGTTATGATATAAATTTTAACTGTGGTCCAGGTGCGTTTTTTAATGTACATAGTTATGATATAAATTTTAACTGTGGTTCAAGTGTGTTTTTTTTAATGTAGTTATGATATAAATTTTAACTGTGGTCCAGGTGCGTTTTTTTTAATGTAGTTATGATATAAATTTTAACTTTGGTACAGGTGCGTTTTTTAATGTAGTTATGATATAAATTTTAACTTTGGTACAGGTGCGTTTTTTTTATGTAGTTATGATATAAATTTTAACTGTGGTCCAGGTGTGTTTTTTTAAATGTAGTTATGATATAAATTTTAACTTTGGTACAGGTGTGTTTTTTTAATGTAGTTATGATATAAATTTTAACTTTGGTACAGGTGCGTTTTTTAAAATGTAGTTATGATATAAATTTTAACTGTGGTCCAGGTGTGTTTTTTTAAATGTAGTTATGATATAAATTTTAACTTTGGTACAGGTGCGTTTTTTAATGTAGTTATGATATAAATTTTAACTGTGGTTCAGGTGCGTTTTTTTTTAATGTAGATATGATATAAATTTTAACTTTGGTACAGGTGCGTTTTTTTAATGTAGTTATGATATAAATTTTAACTTTGGTACAGGTGCGTTTTTTTAAATGTAGTTATGATATAAATTTTAACTGTGGTTCAGGTGCGTTTTTTTTAATGTAGTTATGATATAAATTTTAACTGTGGTCCACGTGCTTTTTTTTAATGTCGTTATGATAAAATTTTAACTGTGGTTCAGGTGTGTTTTTTAAATGTAGTTATGATATAAATTTTAACTGTGGTCCAGGTGTGTTTTTTTTAATGTAGTTATGATATACATTTTAACTGTGGTTCAAGTGTGTTTTTTTTAATGTAGTTATGATATAAATTTTAACTGTGGTCCAGGTGCGTTTTTTAATGTACATAGTTATGATATAAATTTTAACTGTGGTTCAAGTGTGTTTTTTTAATGTAGTTATGATATAAATTTTAACTTTGGTACAGGTGCGTTTTTTAATGTAGTTATGATATAAATTTTAACTTTGGTACAGGTGCGTTTTTTTAATGTAGTTATGATATAAATTTTAACTTTGGTACAGGTGCGTTTTTTTAAATGTAGTTATGATATAAATTTTAACTTTGGTACAGGTGCGGTTTTTTTAAATGTAGTTATGATATAAATTTTAACTTTGGTACAGGCGCGTTTTTTTAATGTAGTTATGATATAAATTTTAACTGTGGTCCAGGTGTGTTTTTTTAAATGTAGTTATGATAGAAATTTTAACTTTGGTACAGGTGTGTTTTTTTAATGTAGTTATGATATAAATTTTAACTTTGGTACAGGTGCGTTTTTTAAAATGTAGTTATGATATAAATTTTAACTGTGGTCCAGGTGTGTTTTTTTAAATGTAGTTATGATATAAATTTTAACTTTGGTACAGGTGCGTTTTTTTAATGTAGTTATGATATAAATTTTAACTGTGGTTCAGGTGCGGTTTTTGTTAATGTAGATATGATATAAATTTTAACTTTGGTACAGGTGCGTTTTTTTAATGTAGTTATGATATAAATTTTAACTTTGGTACAGGTGCGTTTTTTTAAATGTAGTTATGATATTAATTTTAACTGTGGTTCAGGTGCGTTTTTTTAATGTAGTTATGATATAAATTTTAACTGTGGTCCAGGTGTGTTTTTTTTAATGTAGTTATGATATAAATTTTAACTTTGGTCCAGGTGCGTTTTTTAATGTACATAGTTATGATATAAATTTTAACTGTGGTTCAAGTGTGTTTTTTTTAATGTAGTTATGATATAAATTTTAACTGTGGTCCAGGTGCGTTTTTTTTAATGTAGTTATGATATAAATTTTAACTTTGGTACAGGTGCGTTTTTTTAATGTAGTTATGATATAAATTTTAACTTTGGTATAGGTGCGTTTTTTTTAATGTAGTTATGATATAAATTTTAACTTTGGTACAGGTGCGTTTTTTTAATGTAGTTATGATATAAATTTTAACTTTGGTACAGGTGCGTTTTTTTTTAATGTAGTTATGATATAAATTTTAACTTTGGTACAGGTGCGTTTTTTTAATGTAGTTATGATATAAATTTTAACTTTGGTACAGGTGCGTTTTTTTAATGTAGTTATGATATAAATTTTAACTGTGGTCCAGGTGCGTTTTTTTTAATGTAGTTATGATATAAATTTTAACTTTGGTACAGGTGCGTTTTTTAATGTAGTTATGATATAAATTTTAACTTTGGTACAGGTGCATTTTTTTTATGTAGTTATGATATAAATTTTAACTGTGGTCCAGGTGTGTTTTTTTAAATGTAGTTATGATATAAATTTTAACTTTGGTACAGGTGTGTTTTTTTAATGTAGTTATGATATAAATTTTAACTTTGGTACAGGTGCGTTTTTTAAAATGTAGTTATGATATAAATTTTAACTGTGGTCCAGGTGTGTTTTTTTAAATGTAGTTATGATATAAATTTTAACTTTGGTACAGGTGCGTTTTTTTAATGTAGTTATGATATAACTTTTAACTTTGGTACAGGTGCATTTTTTTAATGTAGTTATGATATAAATTTTAACTGTGGTCCAGGTGCGTTTTTTTTAATGTACTTATGATATAAATTTTAACTGTGGTCCAGGTGCGTTTTTTTTAATGTAGTTATGATATAAATTTTAACTTTGGTACAGGTGCGTTTTTTTAATGTAGTTATGATATAAATTTTAACTTTGGTACAGGTGCATTTTTTTAATGTAGTTATGATATAATTTTTAACTTTGGTACAGGTGCGTTTTTTTAATGTAGTTATGATATAAATTTTAACTTTGGTACAGGTGCGTTTTTTTAATGTAGTTATGATATAAATTTAACTTTGGTTCAGGTGCGTTTTTTTAATGTAGTTATGATATAAATTTTAACTTTGGTACAGGTGCGTTTTTTTAATGTAGTTATGATATAAATTTTAACTGTGGTCCAGGTGCGTTTTTTAATGTACATAGTTATGATATAAATTTTAACTGTGGTTCAGGTGTGTTTTTTTAATGTAGTTATGATATAAATTTAACTGTGGTCCAGGTGCGTTTTTTAATGTACATAGTTATGATATAAATTTTAACTGTGGTTCAAGTGTGTTTTTTTTAATGTAGTTATGATATAAATTTTAACTGTGGTCCAGGTGCGTTTTTTAATGTACATAGTTATGATATTAATTTTAACTGTGGTTCAGGTGCGTTTTTTAATGTAGTTATGATATAAATTTTAACTTTGGTACAGGTGCGTTTTTTTAATGTAGTTATGATATAAATTTTAACTTTGGTACAGGTGCGTTTTTTTAATGTAGTTATGATATAAATTTTAACTTTGGTACAGGTGCGTTTTTTTAAATGTAGTTATGATATAAATTTTAACTTTGGTACAGGTGCGGTTTTTTTAAATGTAGTTATGATATAAATTTTAACTTTGGTACAGGCGCGTTTTTTTAATGTAGTTATGATATAAATTTTAACTGTGGTCCAGGTGTGTTTTTTTAAATGTAGTTATGATATAAATTTTAACTTTGGTACAGGTGTGTTTTTTTAATGTAGTTATGATATAAATTTTAACTTTGGTACAGGTGCGTTTTTTAAAATGTAGTTATGATATAAATTTTAACTGTGGTCCAGGTGTGTTTTTTTAAATGTAGTTATGATATAAATTTAACTGTGGTCCAGGTGCGTTTTTTAATGTAGTTATGATATAAATTTTAACTGTGGTTCAGGTGCGGTTTTTTTTAATGTAGATATGATATAAATTTTAACTTTGGTACAGGTGCGTTTTTTTAATGTAGTTATGATATAAATTTTAACTTTGGTACAGGTGCGTTTTTTTTAAATGTAGTTATGATATAAATTTTAACTGTGGTTCAGGTGCGTTTTTTTAATGTAGTTATGATATAAATTTTAACTGTGGTCCACGTGCTTTTTTTTAATGTCGTTATGATAAAATTTTAACTGTGGTTCAGGTGTGTTTTTTAAATGTAGTTATGATATAAATTTTAACTGTGGTCCAGGTGTGTTTTTTTTAATGTAGTTATGATATAAATTTTAACTGTGGTTCAAGTGTGTTTTTTTTAATGTAGTTATGATATAAATTTTAACTGTGGTCCAGGTGTGTTTTTTTAATGTAGTTATGATATAAATTTTAACTGTGGTTCAAGTGTGTTTTTTTTAATGTAGTTATGATATAAATTTTAACTGTGGTCCAGGTGCGTTTTTTAATGTACATAGTTATGATATAAATTTTAACTGTGGTTCAAGTGTGTTTTTTTTAATGTAGTTATGATATAAATTTTAACTGTGGTCCAGGTGCGTTTTTTAATGTACATAGTTATGATATAAATTTTAACTGTGGTTCAGGTGCGTTTTTTTTTAATGTCGATATGATATAAATTTTAACTTTGGTACAGGTGCGTTTTTTTAAATGTAGTTATGATATAAATTTTAACTGTGGTTCAGGTGCGTTTTTTTAATGTAGTTATGATATAAATTTTAACTGTGGTCCACGTGCTTTTTTTAATGTCGTTATGATAAAATTTTAACTGTGGTTCAGGTGTGTTTTTTAAATGTAGTTATGATATAAATTTTAACTGTGGTCCAGGTGTGTGTGTGTTTTTTTTTTAATGTAGTTATGATATAAATTTTAACTGTGGTTCAAGTGTGTTTTTTTTAATGTAGTTATTATTTAATTTTTAACTGTGGTCCAGGTGCGTTTTTTAATGTAGTTATGATATAAATTTTAACTGTGGTCCAGGTATGTTTTTTAATGTAGTTATGATATAAATTTTAACTGTGGTCCAGGTGTGTTTTTTAATGTACATAGTTATGATATAAATTTTAACTGTGGTCCAGGTGTGTTTTTTAATGTAGTTATGACATAAATTTTAACTGTTGTTCAGGTGCGTTTTTTAACGTAGTTATGATATAAATTTTAACTGTGGTCCAGGTGTGTTTTTTAATGTAGTTATGATATAAATTTTAACTGTGGTACAGGTGCATTTTTTTTAAATGTAGTTATGATATAAATTTTAACTGTGGTCCAGGTGTGTTTTTTAATGTAGTTATGATATAAATTTTAACTGTGGTACAGGTGCGTTTTTTTAAATGTAGTTATGATATAAATTTTAACTGTGGTCCAGGTGTGTTTTTTAATGTAGTTATGATATAAATTTAACTGTGGTCCAGGTATGTTTTTTAATGTAGTTATGATATAAATTTTAACTGTGGTCCAGGTGTGTTTTTTAATGTAGTTATGATATAAATTTTAACTGTGGTCCAGGTGTGTTTTTTAATGTAGTTATGATATAAATTTTAACTGTGGTCCAGGTGCGTTTT